>NW_012325027.1:0-1397 GCF_000151885.1 Dipodomys ordii
GAAGCAGAAGGGAGTAGAAAAACAGCAGAGAGCAGAAAACAGCAGAGAAGCAGAAGCAGAAGAGAAGTAGAAGCAGAGAAGCAGAAGAAGAAGAAGAAGCAGTAGAAGCATAAGAAGCAGAAGCAGGAGAAGCAGAACCAGAAGAAAAAGAAGAAGCATGAGAAGCAGAAGCAGAGGGAGAAACAGAAGAAGGAGAAGGAGCAGCAGAAGGTGAAGCACAAGGAGATGCAGAAGGAGAAAGAGAAGCAGAAACAGAAGGAGAAGAAGAAGGATTAGTTGGAGAATCAGAAGAAGCAGAAGCAGAAAGAGAAGCAGAATTAGGAGAAGGAGAAGCAGAAGGAGAAGGCCAAGCAGGAGAAGCAGAAGAAGCAGAAGCGGGAGAAGCAGAAGAAGAAGAAGAAGAAACAGAAGAAGGAGAAGGAGCAGAAGGAGAAGCAGAAGCAGAAGGAGAAGCAGAAAGAGAAGCAGAAGAAGCAGAAGAAGCAGTAGCAGGAGAAGCAGAAGCAGAAGAAACAGAAGAAGCCGAAGAATCAGAAGGAGAACCTGAAGCAGAAGGAGAAGCAGAAGCAGCAGAAGCTGGAAAAGCAGAAGCAGAAGAAACCGAACAAACAGAAGAAGCAGAAGCAGAACGAGAAGCAGAAGAAGACGGAGAAAGAGAAGGATTAGGAGTAGGAGGAGCAGAAGCAGAATAAGAAGCAGAAAGAGAAGCAGAAGGAGAAGCAGAAGGAGAAACAGAATCAGAAGCAGGAGAAGCAGAAGCAGAAGCAGAAAGAGAAGCACAAGAAGGAGGAATTGAAGGAGAAAGAGAAGGAGACGGAGAAGCAGAAGGAGAAGAAGGAGAAGCAGAAGAAGAAGAAGAAGCAGGAGAAGCAGAAACAGAAGAAACAGAAAAAGCAGAAGAAGCAGAAGAAGAAGCAGCAGGAGAAGCAGAAGAAGAAGAAGGAGAAGGAGAAAGAGAAGGATTAGGAGTAGGAGAAACAGAAGGATAAGCAGAAGCAGAAAGAGAAGCAGAAGGAGAAGCAGGAGAAGCAGAAGCAGGAGAAGCAGAAGCAGAATGAAAAGCAGAAGAAGGAGAAATTGAAACAGAAGAAGATGCAGAAGGAGAAGCAGAAGCAGAAGTAGAAGCAGAAGAAGGAGAAGCAGAAGGAGAAGCATAAGGAGAAACAGAAGGAGAAGCAGGAGAAGCAGAAGCAGGAGAAGAAGAATCAAAAGAAATAGAAGAAGGATAAGAAGCAGAAGCAGAAAGAGAATCAGAAGCAGAAGGAGAAGCAGAAATAGAAGCAGAAGAAGCAGAAGCAGAACCTCAAGCAGAAGGAGAAGCAGGAGAAGCAGAATAAGCAGAATCTGGAGAAGAAGGAGAACCAGAAGGAGAAGCAGAAGCAGAAAGAGAAGCAAAA
>NW_012325028.1:0-1397 GCF_000151885.1 Dipodomys ordii
CTGCTTCTCCTGCTTCTGCTTCTTATGCTTCTACTGCTTCTTCTTCTCTTTCTGCTTCTGCTTCTCCTGCTTGTTTTTCTGATTCTTCTGCTGCTTCTCCTTCTGCTGCTTCTTCTACTTCTCCTTCTGCTTCTCTTTTTGCTTCTCCTTCTGCTTCTGCTTCTCCTTCTGCTTCTGCTCTTCTTCTTCTGTTTTTTTGCTTCTGTTTTTTCTTCAGTTTCTTCTGATTCTACTTCTGCTTCTCCTTCTTCTCCTCTTTCTGCTTCTACTTCTGCTTCTTCTGATTCTCCTGCTTCTACTTCTTGTTCTCCTTCTGTTTCTGCTTCTCTTTCTGCTTCTGCTTCTCCTTCTGCTGCTCCTTCTTCTTCTTCTTCTTCTTCTTTTTCTTCTTCTTCTTCTTCTTCTTCTTCTTCTTCTTCTTCTTCTTCTTCTTCTTCTTCTTCTTCTTCTTCTTCTTCTTCTTCTTCTTGTGCTTTTCCTGCTGCTTCTTCTTCTGCTTCTTCTTCTTTTTCTGTTTCTTCTTCTTCTTCTTCAGCTTCTGCTTCTTCTGCTTCTCCTTTTGCTTCTGCTTCTCCGTCTGTTTCTGCTTCTGCTCTTCTCCTTCTTCTCTTTCTTCTGCTTCTGCTTCTCTTGCTTCTTCTTCTTCTGCTTCTCCTACTTCTCTTTCTGCTTCTCCGTCTCATTCTCCTTCTCCTTCAATATCTCCTTCTTGTGCTTCTCATTCTGCTTCTGCTACTCCTGCTTCTGCTTCTTCTGTTACTCCTTCTGCTTCTCCTACTGCTTCTCTTTCTGCTTCTGATTCTCCTTCTGCTCCTCCTACTCCTAATCCTTCTCTTTCTCCTTCTTCTTCTTCTGCTTCTCATTCTGCTTCTGCTTCTTCTGCTTGTTCAGTTTCTTCTGCTTCTAATTTTCCAGCTTCTGCTGCTTCTGCTTCTCCTTCTGCTTCAAGTCTCCTTCTGCTTCTTGGGCTTCTTCTGTTTCTTCTACTTCTGCTTCTCCTGCTACTGATTCTTCTGCTTCTCTTTTGCTTCTCCTTCTGCTTCTGCTTCTCCTTCTGCTCCTTCTCTTTCTTCTGTTTCTTCTTCTTCTTCTTCTTCTTCTTCATCTTCTTCTTCTTCTTCTTCTTCTTCTTCTTCTTCTTCTTCTTCTTCTTCTTCTTCTTCTTCTTCTTCTTCTTCTTCTTCTTCATCTTCTTCTTCTTCTGCTCAGCCCGCTTCTGCTTCTTCTGCTTCTCCTGCTTGTCCTTCTCCTTCTGCTTCTCCTTCTCCTTCTTCTCCTTCTCTTTCTGCTTTTGCTTCTGCTTCTTCTGATTCTCCAACTTCTTCTTCTTCTTCTCCTTCTGTCTCTGCTTCTCTTTCTGCTTCATGCATCTCCTTCTCCTTCACCTTCTTCTGCTC
>NW_012325029.1:0-1397 GCF_000151885.1 Dipodomys ordii
ACCGTGTCCCACTGTGTCCCCCACTGTTCCCCCGCTGTGTCCTGCTGGGTCCCCCGCTGTGTGCCGCTGTGTCCCGCTATGTCCCCCGCTTTGTCCTGCTGTGTCCCCGCAGTGTCCCCGCTGTGTCCCGCTTTGTCACACTGTGTCCCTTGGTGTTCCACTTTGTCCCCAGCTGTTTCCCCCGCTGTGTCCTCCGCTGAGTCCCCTCTGTATCGACGCTGTGTCCCGCTGTGTCCCGCTGTGTCCTCGCTGTGTTCCCCGCTGTGTCCCGCTGTGTCCCCTGCTGTGTCCCCCGCTGTGTCCTCGCTGTGTCCCCCGCTGTGTCCCGCTGTGTCCTCGCTGGGTCCCCCGCTGTGTCCCGCTGTGTCCCCCACTGTGTCCCGCTGTGTCCGACTGTGTCCCGCTCTGTCCCCGCTGTGTGCCCGCTGTGTCCCGCTGTGTGCCCGCTGTGTACCCCGCTGTGTCCAGCTGTGTCACGGAGGTGTCCCTCTGTGGCCTTACTCTGTCTCCGCTCTGTCCCCCGCTTTGTTCCGTTGTGTCCCGCTGTGTACCCCGCTTTGCCCTACTGTGTCCCCACAGTGTCCCGCTGTGTCCCGCTGTGTCTCACTGTGTCCCGTGGTGTCCCTCTTTGTCCCCCGCTGTGTCCCCCACTGAGTCCCCTCTGTGTGGCCGCTGTGTCCTGCTGTGTGCTCGCTGTGTCCCCCGCTGTCTCCCGCTTTGTCCCCCGCTGAGTTCCGCTGTGTCCCGCTGCGTCCTCGCTGTGTCCCCCGCTGTGTCCTGTTGTGTCCCCAGCTGTGTACCTCGCTGTGTCCCGCTGTGTCCCCGCTGTATCGAGGCTGGGTCCCGCTGTGTCCTCCCTGTGTCCCCCGCTGTGTCCCGCTGTGTCCGCCATTGTGTCCCGCTGTGTCTACTGCTTTGTCCCCACTGTGTCACGCTGTGTCCCTCTGTGTCCTCGCTGTTTCCCTGCTGTGTCCCTGCTGTGTCCCTCTGTGTACCCCGCTGTGTCCAGCTTTGTACCAGCTGTGTCTCGCTGTGTCCCACGCTCTGTCCCACACTGTGTCCCGCAGTGTCCCCCGCTGTGTCCCACTGTGTCCCCCGCTGTGTCCCCGTTGTGTAACCGGTTTGTCCCGCTGTGTCCTCGCTGTGTCCCCTGCTTTCTCCCTCTCTGTCACCCGCTGTGTCTCACGCTTTGTCCCTGCTTTGTCCCACTGTGTCCCGCTGTGTCCGGCTGTGCCCCCACTGTGTCCCGTTGTGTCCAAAGCTGTGTACCACGCTGTGTAACGCTGTGTCCCCGCTGTATCGACGCTGTGTCCCGCTGTGTCCTCGCTGTGTTCCCCACTGTGTCCCGCTGTGTCCCCTGCTGTGTCCTCGCTGTGTCCCCTGCTGTGTCCCGCTGG
>NW_012325030.1:0-1397 GCF_000151885.1 Dipodomys ordii
TCTTCTGATTCTCCAACTCTCTTTCTCCTTCTCCTTATGTTTCTGCCTCTCTTACTGTATCTGCATCTCCTTCTGCTTCAACTTCTGCTGCTCCTTCTCCTTCTTCTTTTTCTCCCTCTGCTTCGGCTTCTGCTTCTTATGCTTCTTTTTTTCTTCTGCTTCTGCTTCTCCTGCTTCTGCTTCTTATGCTTCAATGCTTCTTCTTCTGCTTCTGCTTCTTCTCCTTCTTCTGCTTCTACTTCTCTTTCTGCTTCTGCTTCTCCTGCTTGTCTGCTTCTTCTGCTGCTTCTCCTTCTGCTGCTTCTTCTACTTCTCCTTCTGCTTCTCTTTTTGCTTCTCCTTCTGCTTCTGCTTCTTCTGTTTCTCCTGCCTGAATTTCTGGTTCTACTTGTTCTGCTGCTTCTCCTTCTGCTTCTGCTTCTACTTCTGATTCTTTTTCTGCTTCTTCTGCTTTTTCTCTTTCGGCTTCTTCTGCTTCTGCATCTTGTGCTTCTCCTGCTTCTCTTTCTGCTTCTCATTCCGATTCTGCTTGTCCTTCTGCTTCTACTTCTCCTCCTTCTGCGTCTCCTACTTCTGCTTCTCCTTCAGCTTCAGCATCTTCTGCTTCTCCTGCTTCTCCTTCTGCATCTCCTTCTGCTTGTGCTTTTTTTATGCTTCGTCTTCTTCCTCTGCTTCTCCTTCTCCTTCTTTTGCTTCTCCTTTTGCTTCTGCTTCTTCTGCTTTTCCTGCTTCTCCTTCTGCTTCTGCTTCTTCTGCTTCTCCTGCTTCTCCTTCTGCATCTTCTGTTTCTGCTTCTCCTTCTCCTTCTTCTGCTTCTCCTTCTGATTCTCCTTCTGCTTCTTCTTCTTCTGCTTCTCCTTTTGCTTCTCCTTCTGTTTCTCCTTCTCCTCGTTCTTCTGCTTTTCCTTCTGCTTCTCCTTCTGCTTCTGCTACAACTGCTACTGCTTCTACTTCTTCTGATTCTTCTGCTTCCACTTCTGCTTTTTATTCTCTTTCTGCCCATGCTTCTCCTTCTGCTTCTCATTCTGCTTCTCCAGATTCAGCTTCTACTGCTTCTCCTGCTTCTCCTTCTGCTTCAGGTTCTACTTCTTCTTCTTCGGATTCTTATGCTTCTGCTTCTCCTGCTTCTCCTTCTGCTGCTCTTTCTGCTTCTCCTTCTGTTTCTCCTTCTCCTTCTCCTTCTCGTTCTTCTGCTTTTCCTTCTGCTTCTCCTTCTGCTTCTGAATCTTCTGCTTCTTCTGCTACTGCCTCTGCTTCTTCTGTTCCTTCTGCTTCTCCTTCTGCTTTTGCTTCTCTTTCTGCTTCTGCTTCTCCTTCTGCTTCTCCAGATTCTGCTTCTTCTGCTTCTCCTGCTTCTCCTTCTGCTTCAGGTTCTGCCTCTGCTTCTTCGGCTCTCT
>NW_012325031.1:0-1397 GCF_000151885.1 Dipodomys ordii
AGGAGAAGCAAAAGAAGGAGAAGGAGAAGGAGAAGCAGAAGCAGAAGAAGAAGCATAAGGACAAGCACAAGCAGAAGGAGATGCAGAAGGAGAAGCTGGAGAAGCAGAAGTAGGAGAAGGAGAAGGAGGAGAAGCAGAAGTAGAAAGAGAAGCAGAAGCGGAATGAGAAGCAGAAAGAGAAGCAGGAGAAGCACAAGAAGCAGAAGCAGGAGAAGCCGAAAGAGAAGAAGCAGAAGAAGCAGAAACAGAAGCAGAAGTAGAAGCAGAAGCAGAAGGAGAAGCAGCAGAAGAAGTAGAACCAGAAATTCAGGCAGGAGAAACAGAAGAAGCAGAAGCAGAAGGAGAAGCAAAAAGAGAAGCAGAAGGAGAAGTAGAAGAAGCAGCAGAAGGAGAAGCAGCAGAAGAAGCAGAAAAACAAGCAGGAGAAGCAGAAGCAGAAAGAGAAGTAGAAGCAGAAGAAGCAGAAGCAGAAGAAGAAGCAGTAGAAGCATAAGAAGCAGAAGCAGGAGAAGCAGAAGCAGAAGAATAAGAAGAAGCATAAGAAGCAGAAGCAGAAGCAGAGGGAGAAACAGATGAAGGAGAAGGAGCAGCAGAAGGTGAAGCAGCAGGAGATGAAGAAGCAGAAAGAGAAGCAGAAACAGAAGGAAAAGAAGAAGGATTAGTTGGAGAATCAGAAGAAGCAGAAGCAGAAAGAGAAGCAGAAGAAGGAGAAGGAGAAGCAGAAGCAGAGGAAAGGAAGGAGAAGCAGAAGACGCAGAAGCGGGAGAAGCAGCAGAAGAAGAAGAAACAAAAGAAGGAGAAGGATCAGAAGGAGAAGCAGAAGCAGAAGGAGAAGCTGAAAGAGAAGCAGAAGAAACAGTAGCAGGAGAAGCAGAAGCAGAAGAAACAGAAGAAGCAGAAGAAGCAGAAGCAGAACGAGAAGCAGAAGAAGAAGAAGGAGAAGGAGAAAGAGAAGGATTAGGAGTAGGAAGATCAGAAGGAGAATCAGAAGCAGAACGAGAAGCAGAAGGAGCAGCAGAAGTAGAAGCAGAAGGAGAATCAGAAGGAGAAGCAGAAGAAGGAGAAGCAGAAGCAGAAGAAGCAGCAGAAGGAGAAGCAGAAGCAGAAGTAGATGCAGAAGGAGAAGCAGGAGAAGCAGAAGAAGCAAAAGCAGGAGAAGCAGAAGTAGGAGAAGGAGAAGGAGAAGGAAGGGCAGCAGAAGGAATAGGAGAAGCAGAAGGAGAAGCAGAAGCAGAATGAGAATCAGAAAGAGAACCAGTAGAAGCAGAAGAAGCAGGAAACGCAGAAGCAGACGAAAGAGAAGAAGAAGAAGAAGAAGAAGAAGAAGAAGAAGAAGAAGAAGAAGAAGAAGAAGAAGAAGAAGAGGAAGAAGAAGAAGAAGAAGAAGAAAAAGAAGA
>NW_012325032.1:0-1397 GCF_000151885.1 Dipodomys ordii
GAAGCAGAAGCAGGAGAAGCACAAATGCAGAAGCAGGAGAAGCAGTAGAAGAAGAAGGTGAAGAAGAAGAAGAAGAAGAAGAAGAAGAAGAAGAAGAAGAAGAAGAAGAAGAAGAAGGAGAAGAAGAAGAAAAAGAAGAAGCAAAAGGAGAAGAAGAAGCAAAAGAAGAAGGAGAAGCAGAAGAAGTAGAAGGAGAAGAAGAAGAAGCAGAAGTAGAAGCAGAAGGAGAAGTAGAAGAAGGAGAAGGAGGAGCAGAAGGACAAGCAGCAGGAGAAGCAGAAAGAGAAGCAGAAGAAGCAGAAGCAGGAGAAGCAGAAGCAGAAGAAAAAGAAGAAGCATGAGAAGCAGAAGCAGAGGGAGAAGGAGCACATGTAGAAGCAGAAGGAGAAGCAGAAGGAAAAGCAGAAAAACGAGAAGGAGAAGGAGAAACAGAAGGAGAAGCAGAAGGAGAGGCAGAGGGAGAAGCCGAAGGAGAATCAGGAAAAGGAGTAGAAGCAGAAGCAAAAGGTGAACCAAAAGAAGCAGGAGAAGCAGAAGAAGAAGCATAAGAACAAGCACAAGCAGAAGGAGATGCAGAAGGAGAAGCAGGAGAAGCAGAAGAAGCAGAAGCTGAAGAAGAAGCAGAAGTAGGAGAAGGAGAAGGAGAAGGAGGAGAAGCAGAAGCAGAAGGAGAAGCAGAAGCAGAATGAGTAGCAGAAAGAGAAGCAGGAGAAGCAGAAGAAGCAGAAGCAGGAGAACCCGAAAGAGAAGAAGAAGAAGAAGCAGAAACAGAAGCAGGAGAAGCAGGAGAAGCTAAGAAGCAGAAGCAACTGAAGCAGAAGCAAAAGAAACAGAAGAAGCATAAGTAGCAGAAGCAAAAGCAGAAGTAGAAGCAGAAGAACGAGAAGGAGAAAGAGAAATATAAGGAGAAGCAGAAGGAGAAGCAGAAGCAGAAGAAGAAGCAGAAGTAGGAGAAGGAGAAGGAAGAGCAGCAGAAGCAATAGGAGAAGCAGAAGGAGAAGCAGAAGCAGAAGGAGAAGCAGAAAGAGAAGCAGTAGAAGCAGAAGAAGTAGGAATAGCAGAAGCAAAAGAAAGAGAAGAAGAAGAAGAAGAAGAAGAAGAAGAAGAAGAAGAAGAAGAAGAAGAAGAAGAAGAAGAAGAAGAAGAAGAAGAAGAAGAAGAAGGAGAAGGAGAAGGAGAAGGAGAAGCATAAGGAGAAGCAGTAGAAGCAGAAGAAGCAGAAGCAGGAGAAGCAGAAGAAAAAGAATAAGCATAAGAAGCAGAATCGAGGGAGAAGCGAAGGAGAAGGAGCAGCGAAGGAGAAGCGAAGCGAAAGAGAAGCGAAACGAAGGAGAACAAGAAGGAGAAGCAGGAGAATCAGAAGAAGTAGAAGTAGAAGCAGAAAGAGAAGGAGAAGA
>NW_012325033.1:0-1396 GCF_000151885.1 Dipodomys ordii
TTTCTGCTTCTCTTTCTGCTTCTCCTTCTCCTTCTTCTGCTTCTCCTTCTGCTTCTGCTTCTCCTTCTGCTTCTGCTTCAATTTCTCCTTCTGCTGCTCATTCTGCTTCTGCGTCTTCTGTTTCTTCTGCTTCTCTTGCTTCTGCTTCTCCTGCTTCTCCTACTTCTCGTTCTGCTTTTCCTTCTGCGTCTCTTTCTGCTTCAGCTTATCCTTTTGCTTCTCCTACTCCTAATCCTACTCTTTCGCCTTATCCTTCTTGTCTTCTGCTTTTACTGGTGCTTCTGCTTCTGCTTATTTTACTATTTCTGTTTCTTTTGCTTCTGCTTCAGATTGTGCTTCTTCTGTTTCTCCTTCTGCTTCAGATTCTGCTTCTGCTTCTTTGGCTTCTCCTGTTTCTTCTGCTTCTGCTTCTCCTGCTGCTTCTGCTTCTCCTGCTTCTCTTTCTGCTTCTCCTCCGCCTCTGCTTCTCTTTCTGATTCTGCTTCTCATTCTGCTTCTCCAGATTCTGCTTCTTCTGCTTCTCCTGCTACTCCTTCTGCTTCAGGTTCTGCTTCTGCTTCTTCGGATTCTTATGCTTCTGCTTCTCCTGCTTCTGCTTCTTCTGCTTCCCATCCTTCTCTTTCTGCTTCTCCTTCTGTTTCTGCTTCTCCTTCTGTTTCTGCTTCTTCTCCTTCTTCTGTTTCTTCTGCTTCTGCTTCTCCTGCTTCTGCTTCTCTTGCTTCTCGTTCTGATTCTCTTTCTGCTTCTCCTTCTCCTTCTCCTTCTTCTGCTTCTCCTTCTGCTTCTACTTCTCCTACTGCTTCTGATTCTGCTTCTGCTTCTTCGGCTTCTCCTGTTTCTTCTGCTTCTGCTTCTCCTGCTTCTTCTGCTTCTCCTGCTTCTCTTTCTGCTTCTCCTTCGCTTCTGCTTCTGCTTCTGCTCTTCTCCTTCTTCTGTTTCTTTTGATTCTGTTTCTTCTGCTTCTTCTTCTTCTGTTTCTTCTGATTCTAATTCTGCTTCTCCTTCTTCTCCTCTTTATGCTTCTACTTCTGCTTCTTCTGATTCTCCTGCTTCTCCTTCTTGTTCTCCTTCTGTTCCTGCTTCTCTTTCTGCTTCTGCTTCTCCTTCTGCTGCTCCTTCTCCTTCTCCTACTTCTGCTTCTCCCACTGCTTCTGCTTCTTTTGCTTATTCTTTTTCTTCTGCTTCTGCTTCTCCTGCTTCTGCTTCTACCGCTTCTTCTTATGCTTCTCCTTATGCTTCTCCTTATGCTGCTGCTTCTTTTCTTCTTCCTCTTCTTCTTCTTTTTCGTCTTCTTCTTCTTCTTCTCTTTCTTCTGCTTCTGCTTTTCCTGCTTCTTCTGCTTCTACTGTTTCTCTTTCTGCTTCTCATTCTGCTTCTGCTTCTCCTTCTGCTTCTC
>NW_012325034.1:0-1396 GCF_000151885.1 Dipodomys ordii
GCTGCTGCTTCTGCTGCTGCCCTGCTCTATTCTGCTTTCCTCTGTTCTGCTTCTCCTTCTGCTCTGCTCTCTCCTTCTTATGTTCGTCTGCTTCTGCATCTGCATCTGCTTCTCCTGCTTCTCGTTGTGCTTCTCTTTCTGCTTCTCCTTCTCCTTATCAGCTTCTCCTTCTGCTTCTCCTTCTCCTTCTGCTTCAATTTCTCCTTCTGCTTCTCATTCTGCTTCTGCGTCTTCTGTTTCTTTTGCTTCTCTTGCTTCTGCTTCTCCTGCTTCTCCTACTTCTCGTGCTGCTTCTCCTTCTGCGTCTCTTTCTGCTTCTGCTTATCCTTTTGCTTCTCCTACTCCTAATCCTTCTCTTTCGCCTTCTCCTTCTTGTTCTTCTGCTTGTCCTGGTGCTTCTGCTTCTGCTTATTCTACTATTTCTGTTTCTTCTGCTTCAGATTGTGCTTCTTCTGTTTCTCCTTCTGCTTCAGATTCTGCTTCTGCTTCTTCGGCTTCTCCTGTTTCTTCTGCTTCTGCTTCTCCTGCTTCTTCTGGTTCTCCTGCTTCTCTTTCTGCTTCTCCTTCTGCTTCTGCTTCTCCTTCTGCTTCTGCTTCTGCTCTTCTCCTTCTTCTGTTTCTTTTGCTTCTGTTTCTTCTGCTTCTTCTTCTTCTGTTTCTTCGGATTCTACTTCTGCTTCTCCTTCTTCTCCTTCTCTTTCTGCTTCTTCTGTTTCTCCTGCTTCTCCTTCTTGTTCTCCTTCTGTTTCTGCTTCTCTTTCTGCTTCTGCTTCTCCTTCTGCTGCTCCTTCTCCTTCTCCTTCTTCTGCTTCTCTCACTGCTTCTGCTTCTGCTTCTTTTGCTTATTCTTTTTCTTCTGCTTCAGCTTCTCCTGCTTCTGCTTCTTCTGCTTCTCCTTATACTTCTCCTTATGCTTCTCCTTATGCTTCTCCTTATGCTGCTGCTTCTTTTTCTTCTTCTTCTTCTTCGTCTTCTTCTTCTTCTCTTTCTTCTGCTTCTGCTTTTCCTGCCTCTTCTGCTTCTACTGCTTCTCTTTCTGCTTCTTGTCCTTCTCCTGTTTCTTCTCCTTCTGCTTCTCCTGCTTCTGCTTCTTCTGCTTTTCCTGCTTCTCTTTCTGCTTCTCCTTCTGCTTATCCTGCTTCTGCTCCTTCTCCTTCTTCTGTTTCTTCTTCTTCTGCTTCTCCCGCTTGTGCTTCTTCTGCTTCTCCTGCTTCTCGTTCTGCTTCTCTTCGTCGGCTTCTCTTTCTATTTTCTGCTTCTTCTGATTCTGATTCTTCTCCTTCTTCTTCTCCTTCTGCCTCCGTGTCTTCTGCATTTCCTGCTTCTCCTTCTGCATCTCCTTGTGCTTGAGCTTTTCCTTCTGCTTCTTCTTCTGCTGTGGCTTCTCCTTCTCCTT
>NW_012325035.1:0-1396 GCF_000151885.1 Dipodomys ordii
TGTCCCCCACTGTGTCCCGCTGTGTCCCGCTGTGTTCCGTGGTGTCCCGCATTGTCCCCCGCTGTGTCCCCCGCTGAGTCCCCGCTGTGTCCCCGCTGTGGCCCGCTGTGTCCTCGCTGTGTCCCCCGCTGTCTCCCGCTCTGTCCCCCGCTGTATCTCACGCTTTGTCCCCGCTGTGTCCCACTGTGTCCCGCATTGTCCCGCTGAATTCCCCACTGTGTCCCGTTGTGTCCACAGCTGTGTACCACTCTGTCTCACGCTGGGTCCCGCTGTGACCTCGCTGTGTCCCCCGCTGAGTTTCGCTGTGTCCCGCTGTACCCCCACTGTGTCCCGTTGTGTCCATAGCTGTGTACCACGCTGTGTAACGCTGTGTCCGCGGTGGGTCCCCCGCTGTGTCCCGCTGTGTCCCCCGCTGTGTCCCGCTGTGTCCTCGCTGTGTCCCCCGCTGTCTCCCACTTTGTCCCCAGCTATGTCCCGCTCTGTTCCGCTGTATACTGGCTGTGTCCCCCGGTGTGACCCGCTGTGTCCTAAACTGTGTCCCACTGTGTCCCGCTGTGTCCCGCTGTGTACTCTGCTGTGTCCCGCTATGTTCCCGCAGTGCCCCTGCTGTGTCCCGCTGTGTCCCGCTGTGTCCTCGTTGTGTCCGCCGCTGTGTCCCGTTGTGTCCACCGCTGTGTCCCGTTGTGTCCCCAGCTGTGTACCCCGCTGTGTCCCGCTGTGTCCCCACTGTATCGACGCTGTGTCCCGCTGGGTCCCGCTGGGTCCTCCCTGTGTTCCCCGCTGTGTCCCGCTTTGTCCCCCGCTGTGTCCCGGTGTGTCTACTGTTGTGTCCCCGCTGTGTCCCGCTGTGTCTCGCTGTGTCCTCGCTGTGTCCTCCGCTGTGTTCCGCTGTGTCCTCTCTGTTTTCCCCGCTGTGTCCTGTTGTGTCCCCAGCTGTGTACCCTGCTGTGTCCCGCTGTGTCCCCGCTGTGTCCTCGCTGTGTCCCCCACTGGGTCCTGCTGTGTCCCCCGCTGTGTCCCGGTGTGTCTACTGCTGTGTCCACTCTGTGTCCCGCTGTGTCTCGCTGTGTCCCGCTGTGTCCTCGCTGTGTTCCCCGCTCTGTCCCGCTGTGTCACACTCTGTGTCCCCCGCTGTGTCCAGCTGTGTGCTCGCTGGGTCCTCCGCTGTGTCCCGCTGTGTCCCCGCTGTGTGCCCGCTGTGTCCCGCTGTGTACTCCGTTGTGTCCAGCTGTGTCACCGCTGTGTCCCGCTGTGTCCCCTCTCTGTCTCCGCTGTCCCCCACTGTGTCCCCCGCTGTGTCCCACTGTGTCCCGCTGTGTCCCCCACTTTGTCCCGCTGTGTCCCCGCAGTGTCCCCGCTGTGTCCCGCTGTGTCACACTGTGTCCCATGGTGTCCC
>NW_012325036.1:0-1396 GCF_000151885.1 Dipodomys ordii
ACAGCAGTATGCACAATGGTCCACAGGGGGACTCAGATGTGTGAAACAGTGTGGGACACAGTGCGCCACATGTGGGGACATGTCGAGGACACAGCGGGACACAGTGAGGGACACTGCTGGGGACAGTGGCGACACAACGGAACACAGCGGGGAACATTGGGGACACATCGGGACACAGTAGGGAGACAGCGGGGACACATCGTTTCACAGTGGGGACACAGTGTGGGAAACATCGAGGACACATTGGGGACATAGGGTGACATTGCGGGACACATTGGGACTCAGTGGGGATACAGATGGACTTTCAGGTTACACAGGCAGGACACAGCAGGGACACAGTGGAACACAGCGTGGACACAATGGGGACACATCGGGACACAGCGGGACACAGTGGGGAACACAGCGGGGGACACAGCGGAACACAACTGGGGATACAGCATGGTCATAGCGGGTCACAGTGGGGAAATAGTGGGGGACACAGCGGGGGACACAGCGGGATACAGAAGGACACAGCGAGGACACAGCGGGACACAGGAGGACACAGTGGGGACACAGGTGGGACACAGCAGGGGCACAGTGGGACACAGCGGGGACAAGAAGGACTCAGAGGTTACACAGTGAGGACACACCAGGGACACAGCGGGACACAGCGGACACACAGCAGGGACACAGCGGGACACAGAGAGGACACAGAGGGACACAGCGGGGGACACAGAGGCGGACACAGCAGAACACAGCGGGACACAGCGCGACACAGCGGGACACAGCGTGACACAGCGGGACACAGCGGGGACACAGATGAGGACACAGTGGGGGACACAGCGGGACACAGCTGGAGACACAGCATGGACAAAGCAAGTCACAGCGGGACACAGCGGGGGACACAGCGGGACACAGTGGGGGACACAGCGGGGGACACAGCGATGACACAGCGGGGACATGGGGGGACATTGCGGGACACAGTGGATCACAGCGGGGACACAGAGGGACATAGCAGTTACACAGTGAGGACACACCAGAGACAGAGCGGGACACAGCGGGGACACAGCGGGGATCCAGCGAGACACAGCGGGACCCAGCGGGGACACAGCAGGGACACAGCGGGACACAGCGGGGGACACAGAGGCGGACACAGCAGAACACAGCGGGACACATCGGGACACAGCGGGACACAGCGGGGACACAGAGAGGACACAGTGGGACACAGCGGGGAACACAGCCGGGGACACAGCGGGACACAGCAGGACACAGCGGGGGACACAGCATGGGCACTAGCAAGTCATCAGCGGGGAAATAGTGGGGGACACAGCGGGGGACACAGCGGGATACAGAAGGACACAGTGAGGACACAGCGGGACACAGGAGGACACAGCGGTGACACAGCGGGGAAACAGCG
>NW_012325037.1:0-1396 GCF_000151885.1 Dipodomys ordii
GTCCCGCTGTGTCCCCTGCTGTGTCCCGCTGTGTCCCTCGCTGTGTCACACGCTGTATCCCTCTGTGTACCCCGCTCTGTCCCGCTGTGTCCCGCTGTGTCCCCCGCTGTGTCCTCGCTTGTCCCCCGCTGTGTCACCACTGTGTCCAGTTGTGTCCCTCGCTGTGTCCCTCTGTGTCCTGCTGTGTCCCCTGCTGTGTCCTGCTGTGTCCCGCTGTGTCCCGCTGTGTCCCTGGTGTGTCCTAACTGTGTAACCGCTAAGTCCCTCTGTGTCCCCGCTGTGTCCTCACTGTGTCCCCCGCTGTTTCCCCGCTGTGTCACCGTTGTGTCCTCCTGTGTCCCTCTGTGTCCTCGCTGTGTCCTTCTGTATCCCACTGTGTCCCCCGATGTGTCCCCGACTATTTCCCCTCTGTGACTTGCTGTGTCTATGCTGTGTCCCCCGCTGTGTCCCGCTGTGTCCCGCTGTGTCCCCAGCTGTGTTCCCCGCTGTGTCCCACTGTGTCCTCGCTAGGTCCCTGCTGTGTCCCGCTGTGTCGCGCTGTGTCCCGCTGTGTTCTGCTGTGTCAGCCTCTGTGTCCTCCGCTGTGTCCCGCTGTGTCCCGCTGTGTCTCCGCTGTGTAACGCTGTGTCCCACTTTGTGTCCCGCTGTGTCCCCCGCTGTGTCCCTGCTGTGTCCCTTTGTGTCCCGCTGTGTCCCGCTGTGTACCCCGCAGTGTCCTGCTGTGTCCCCCGCTGTGTCCCGCTCTTTCCCGCTGTGTCCCGCTGTGTCCTTGCTGTGTCCCCATTTGTGTCCCGCTGTGTCCTCTCTGTGTCCCCCGCTGTGTAACACTGTGTCAAGCTGTGTCCTCTCTGTGTATCCCTCTGTGTCCCACTGTGTCCTCGCTGTGTCCCACAATGTGTCCCCGCTGTGACCAGCTGTGTCCCTGCTGTGTCCCTGCTGTGTCCCGCTGTGTCCCGCTGTGTCCCCGATGTCCACCGCTGTGTCGCGTTGTGTCCCCTCTGTCTGCATGTGTTTCCCCGCTGTCCCCCGCTGTGTCCCCAGCTGTGTCCCACTGTGTCCTCGCTGTGTCCCCAGCTGTGTCCCGCTGTGTCCCCCGCTGTGTCCCCCGCTGTGTCCCGCTGTTCCCCGCTGTGTCCTCGCTGTGTCTCACTGTGTCCCCGTTTGTCTCCGATGTGTCCCGCTGTGTCCCTGGTTTGTCCTCGCTGTGTGACCGCTGAGTCCCTCTGTGTTCCTGCTGTGTCCCACTGTGTCCCCCGCTGTGTCCCCGCTGTGTCCCCGCTGTGTCCCCGCTGTGTCCCGCTGTGTCCCCCGCTGTGTCCCCCACTGTGTCCTGCTGTGTCCCCCGCTGTGTCCCGATGTGTCTTAATTTGTCGCCGCTTTGTCACTGCTGTGTGTC
>NW_012325038.1:0-1396 GCF_000151885.1 Dipodomys ordii
CCTTGTGGTGCCTAGGATAGGCAGATGGTGCTCCAATGGTAGACTTTTGGGAGTTTGGATAATGGCATCCAGGGGTAGTTCTTAGGTCATATGGCCTCCCCCCTCCGCAACACGTCGGCTGGCGGTCGAAACCCCGCCCTCCCCCCACCCCGTCGTCATGGCTACGACAGAGCAAAAGCAAATGATGATAATAATGAATCATAACAACCTATATGTATGTGTATGTCAGAACTCTCACTCCCCACTGCCGGGTAGGTGAGGACTGACTGACTGAGTGAGTCACTGACCCGACCCGTGTTTTGCCCCTCCCACCGCCCCATCCACCTTGTCGACTGCGAACGCGCGCCATCTAGTGGTGGTTTTGTGAATTGCAGTTTTCTCTCATGAAATGCATGGGGGAAAAAAAAGAACAAACAAACCACGCACTGACTGACTGAGAAAACCGGCCCAGGCTGGCTGGCCCCGAGAGAGACTGCCTTCTTTTCAGAGAAGGGGTGGGGTGGGGATGATGATGTGCCTCGTTGGAGTATGGGGCCCATGCATAGGCAGGCAGGCAGGCAGGCAGGCTCGGAGTGGGACCGTTGTGTGTTGGAGCGCCAGTACAGTAGCTCAAGCCCCAGGATTGACTGGCAAGTCGAGAGGAATAGGAGGGAGGGAGTGCGGGCGGCGGGCGGGCGGGAGAGAGAATTCAAACGAGAGAGAGAGAGAGAGAGAGAGACAGACAGACAGACAGACAGACAGAGACAAAGAGAGACACAGAGAGAGAAATAGAGAAACAGAAACAGAGAGACAAGAGACAGAGACGTGGTGAATTGGTCCGGCTGGACTACATACATGCTCTGTCGCGTCCGATCTTTGAGTTTCCTCAAAGATGCACGCACGCACACACACAGATACACTGAGATGCCCTCTGCCCCCTCTTCTCTCCTCTCCAATTCCCCCGCCCTCTTCCCCCTCCCCCCCCCATCAGGCACCAGAAATGAGATCCCTCCCCTTCGCCTATTGCGTCAATTACAAACAAAAGGCAGCGTGAGATTCAAGCAAATTTGTTTTATTTTGTTCCGAGGGTAGGGTTGTGGATTTTGGTGCGGGGGGAGGGGGGTCGGAGGTCGTGGTCGTGGTCGAGTAATCGCCTGCGGGGGGGGGGGTGAGGATGGACGGTTACGCCACCTGCATGGATGGCTCGCGTTCCCCTCTGGCTGTCTGGTTGCCGCTGAGTGCTTCAGATATCACCATCCGGTCAGGAAGCAGGGGCTGGAAGATAAAGAGATATTAAAGAGATAATTAGGAGCAGGACTCCAGGGAAGCCCGAAGGCGGGGAGAGATGCGGGGGGAGGGGGGAGGGAGAGAATGGTGGAGAGGAGGGGAGACGGATCTATCCAGGGAACGAGCGTGA
>NW_012325039.1:0-1396 GCF_000151885.1 Dipodomys ordii
TTTCATGTGTTTATATTTAAATCACATTTTATTTAGAATAAGGAGATTTTTAGCTAATATATGTCTTCTCAATTATTTTATCTGGGGAATGTGAAATTTTAGATAGATTAGCTTTTTTAATGCAAAATATGACAATCAAGAGTTGGAAATACTCCAAGTTGACAGTGGTTTTCACTTCTCTATCTTGAGTGCACTTTAATATTATGCTTTTAAAAAGATAAGTTTTCTGTATTTTGAAATGTTTATTTTTATCTTGGGTAGAGAAGTGCTTCACGTAATTTAAAAAGTTTTTAAATTCTTATTGTAAAAGTTATGTACAGAGATGTACATAAAAGATGTGTAATTTTAAAAACTTATCTGTCTTTTAATTTATCAGACCTAATCTGAGAATCAAAAGAATAGACTTTAAAAATATCTCATTTCATTTGGTCAAAAATAAAAATTTTAGTCTATAACACTAATACATGAAAAAATAAAACAATATGAAACAAAATTTACATTTTAGCCTTAAGGAAAGCTATATTCCCTGTCTTCTCTCATTTGACTTCGGTCTAAACATAGTTGCCTAGTATGTGGTTATGATTCTGTCTCATTATATAAGACTAGATGAGAAAACAACAGAAGCTTTGATCTGCAAAGAATTGTTCAAAGTTTAATAAGAAATGTTAAATGTAGGAAAAATGTAACCACTATGGCCTCCCCCTCCGCAACAGGTCGGGTGGCGGTCGAAACCCCGCCCTCCCCCCTCCCCGTCGTCATGGCTACGACAGAGGAAAAGCAAATGATGATAATAATGAATCATAACAACCTATATGTATGTGTATGTCAGAACTCTCACTCCCCACTGCCGGGTAGGTGAGGACTGACTGACTGAGTGAGTGACTGACCCGACCCGTGTTTTGCCCCTCCCGCCGCCCCATCCACCTTGTCGACGGCGAACGCGCGCCATCTAGTGGTGGTTTTGTGAATTGCAGTTTCCTCTCATGAAATGCATGGGGAAAAAAAAGAACAAACAAACCACGCACTGACTGACTGAGAAAACCGGCCCAGGCTGGCTGGCCCCGAGAGAGACTGCCTTCTTTTCAGAGAAGGGGTGGGGTGGGGATGATGATGTGCCTCGTTGGAGTATGAGGCCCATGCATAGGCAGGCAGGCAGGCAGGCAGGCTCGGAGTGGGACCGTTGTGTGTTGGAGCGCCAGTACAGTAGCTCAAGCCCCAGGATTGACTGGCAAGTCGAGAGGAAAAGTAGGGAGGGAGTGCGGGCTGGCGGGCGGGCGGGAGAGAGAATTCAAACGAGAGAGAGAGACAGACAGACAGACAGACAGACAGAGACAAAGAGAGACACAGAGAGAGAAATAGAGAAACAGCAACAGAGAGACAAGAGACAGAGACGTGG
>NW_012325040.1:0-1396 GCF_000151885.1 Dipodomys ordii
GAGCGAGGACACAGCGGGAGACACAGCGGGGGACACTGCGGGACAAAGCCGTGAACACAGCGAGGACACAGCGGGACACAGCGGGATACAGCGTCGATACTGTGGGGACACAGCGTTACACAGCGTGGTACACAGCTGTGGACACAACGGGACACAGTGGGGGCACAGCGGGACACAGCGGAACACAGTGGGACACAGCGGGGACAAAGCGTGAGACACAGCGGGGGACAGAGCGGGAGACAGCAGGGGACACAGCGAGGACACAGCGGGACACAGCGGGGGAAACAGCGGGACACAGCGGTGGACACAGGGGGAGAGAGCGGGGGACACAGCGGAACACAGTGGTGGAAACAGCGGGACACAGCGGTGGACCCAGCGAGGACCCAGCGGGACCCAGCGGGACACAGCGTCGATACAGCTGGGATACAGCCTTACACAGCGTGGTACACATCTGTGGACACAACGGGACACAGTGGGGGCACAGCGGGACAGAGCGGGACACAGTGGGACACAGCGAGGACAAATTGTGAGACACAGCTGGGGACAGAGCGGGAGACAGCGGGGGACACAGCGAGGACACAGCAGTACACAGCGGGACACAGCAGGGACAGAGCGGGACAGAGCGGGACACAGCGGGACACAGCGGGGAACACAGCGGGACACAGCGGAGGACTCAGCGAGGACACAGCGGGACACAGTGGGGGACACAGCGAGGACACAGCGGGGGACACAGCGGGGGACACTGCGGGATTAGCGGGGAACACAGCGAGGACACAGCGGGACCCAGCGGGACAAAGCGTCGATACAGCGGTGATACAGCGTTACACAGCGTGGTTCACATCTGTGGACACAACGGGACACAGTGGGGGCAGAGCGGGACACAGTGGGACACAGCGACGACAAATCATGAGGCGTATCGGGGGACAGAGCGGGAGAAAGCGGGGGACACAGCGAGGACACAGCAGGACACAGCGGGACACAGCAGGGACACAGTAGGACACAGCGGGACACAGCGGGGGACACAGCGGGACACAGCGGGGGACACAGCGAGGACACAGCAGGACACAGTGGGGAACACAGCGAGGACACAGCTGGGGACACAGCGGGGGACACTGAGGGACACAGCGGGACACAGCATCGATACAGCGGGGATACGGCGTTACACAGCATGGTACACAGCTGTGGACACAACGGGACACAGTGTGGGCACAGCGGGACACAGCGGAACACAGTGGGACACATCGGGGACAAAGCGTGAGACACAGCGGGGTACAGAGCGGGAGACAGCGGGGGACACAGCGAGGACACAGCGGGACACAGCGGGGGAAACAGCGGGACACAGCGGTGGACTCAGGGGGAGAGAGCGGGGGACACAGCGAGACACAGCGTTGGAAAC
>NW_012325041.1:0-1396 GCF_000151885.1 Dipodomys ordii
TCCTGCTTCTCTTTCTGCTTCTCCTTCTGCTTCTGTTTCTCCTTCTGCTTCTGCTCTTCTCCTTCTTCTGTTTCTTTTGCTTCTGTTTCTTCTGATTCTTCTTCTTCTGTTTCTTCGGATTCTACTTCTGCTTCTCCTTCTTCTCCTTCTCTTTCTGCTTCTTCTGATTCTCCTGCTTCTCCTTCTTGTTCTCCTTCTGTTTCTGCTTCTCTTTCTGCTTCTGCTTCTCCTTCTGCTGCTCCTTCTCCTTCTCCTTCTTCTGCTTCTCTCACTGCTTCTGCTTCTGCTTCTTTTGCTTATTCTTTTTCTTCTGCTTCAGCTTCTCCTGCTTCTGCTTCTTCTGCTTCTACTGCTTCTCCTTATGCTTTTCCTTATGCTTCTCCTTCTGCTGCTGCTTCTTCTTCTTCTTCTTCTTCTTCTTCTTCTTCTTCTTCGTCTTCTTCTTCTTCTCTTTCTTCTGCTTCTGCTTTTCCTGCCTCTTCTGCTTCTACTGCTTCTCTTTCTGCTTCTTGTCCTTCTCCTGTTTCTTCTCCTTCTGCTTCTCATGCTTCTGCTTCTTCTGCTTTTTCTGTTTCTTTTTATGATTATCCTTCTGCTTCTCCTTCTACTCCTACTGCTGCTTCTCCTTCTGCTTCTGTTTCTCCTTCTGCAACTTCTTCTGTTTCAATTTCTCCTTCTTCTGCTTTTCATTCTGCTTCTGCTTCTTCTGCTTCTGCTTCTCCTTCTGGTTCAGGTTCTGCTTCTGCTTTTTCTGCTTCTTCTCCTTCTCCTTCTCCTGCTTCTGCTTCTTCTGCTTCTCCTGCTACTCTTTCTCCTTCTCCTTCTGCTTCTGTTTCTACTTCTGCTTCTGCTTCTGCTCTTCTTCGTCTTCTCTTTCTTCTGCTTCTGCTTTTCCTGCTTCTTCTGCTTCTACTGCTTCTCTTTCTGCTTCTCATTCTGCTTCTGTTTCTCCTTATGCTTCTCCTGTTGCTTCTGCTGCTCTTCCTTCTCCTTCTCCTACTTCTGCTTCTCCTTCAGCTTCTGTTTCTTCTGCTTCTCCTGCTTCTCCTTCTGCATGTCCTTCTGCTTGTGCTTGTACTTATGCTTCTTCTTCTGCTTCTGCTTCTCCTGCTTCTTTTGGTTCACCTTTTGCTTCTGCTTCTTCTACTTTTCCTGCTTCTCCTTCGGCTTCTCCCTCTGCCTCTCCTTCTGCTTCTCCTTCTGTTTCTCCTTCTCCTTCTCGTTCTTCTGCTTTTCCTTCTGCTTCTCCTTCTGCTTCTACATCTTCTCCTTCTCCCTCTGCTTCTGCTTCTCATGCTTCTTCTTTTTCTTCTGCTTCTGCTTCTCCTGCTTCTGCTTCTTCTGCTTCTCCTGCTTCTCTTTCCGCTTCTCCTTCTGCTTCTGCTTCTGCTTCTTC
>NW_012325042.1:0-1396 GCF_000151885.1 Dipodomys ordii
GCTTCTTCTGCTTCTCCTGCTTCTCTTTCTGCTTTTCCTTCTGTTTCTGCTTCTCCTTCTGCTTCTGCTTCTTCCCCTTCTTCTGTTTCTTCTGCTTCGGCTTCTCCAGCTTCTGCTTCTCCTGCTTCTCGTTCTGCTTCTCTTTCTGCTTCTCTTTCTCCTTCTCCTTGTCCTTCTCCTTCTTCTGCTTCTTCTTCTGCTTCTGCTTCTCCTTCTGCTTCTGCTTCTGCTTCAATTTCTCCTTCTGCTTCTCATTCTGCCTCTGCGCCTTCTGTTTCTTCTGCTTCTCCTGCTTCTTCTTCTCCTGCTACTCCTACTTCTCGTGCTGCTTCTCCTTCTGCGTCTCTTTCTGCTTCTGCTTATCCTTTTGCTTCTCCTACTCCTAATCCTTCTCTTTCGCCTTCTCCTTCTTCTTCTTCTGCTTCTCCTGGTGCTTCTGCTTCTGCTTATTCTACTATTTCTGTTTCTTCTGCTTCTGCTTCACATTGTGCTTCTTCTGTTTCTCCTTCTGCTTCAGATTCTGCTTCTGCTTCTTCGGCTTCTCCTGTTTCTTCTACTTCTGCTTCTCCTGCTTCTTCAGCTTCTCCTGCTTCTCTTTCTGCTTCTCCTTCTGCTTTTCCTTCTGCTTCTGCTTCTGCTCTTCTCCTTCTTCTGTTTCTTTTGCTTCTGTTTCTTTTGCTTCTGTTTCTTTTGCTTCTGTTTCTTTTGCTTCTGTTTCTTCTTCTTCTTCTTCTTCTTCTTCTTCTTCTTCTTCTTCTTCTTCTTCTTCTTCTTCTTCTTCTTCTTCTCTTTCTGCTGCTTCTGCTTCTCCTGCGTCTTCTCTTTCTAGTGCTTCTCTTTCTGCTTCTCCTTCTGCTTCTGCTTCTGCTTCTTGTCCTTCTCCTGTTTCTTCTGCTTCTGCTTCTCCTGCTTCTGCTTCTTCTGCTTTTCCTGCTTCTCTTTCTGCTTCTCCTTCTGCTTCTGCTCCTCCTTCTGCTTCTGCTCCTTCTATTTCTTCTTCTTCTGCTTCTCCCGCTCTGCTTCTTCTGCTTCTCCTGCTTCTCGTTCTGCTTCTCTTCGTCGGCTTCCCTTTCTACTTCTCCTTCTGCTTCTTCTGATTCTGCTTCTTCTCCTTCTTCTTCTCCGTCTGCTTCTGCTTCTTCTGCTTCTCCTGCTACTCCTTCTGCATCTCCTTCTGCTTGTGCTTTTACTTCTGCTTCTTCTTCTGCTTCTGCTTCTCCTTCTTCTGCTTCTCCGTCTGTTTCTGCTTCTTCTGTTTTTCCTGCTTCTCCTTCTGCTTCTCATTCTTCTTCTCCTTCTGTTTCTCCTTGTCGTTATTATGCTATTCCTTCTGCTTCTCTATCTGCTTCTGCATCTTCAGCTTCTTCTGCTACTGCTTCTGCTTCTGCTTCTTCTG
>NW_012325043.1:0-1396 GCF_000151885.1 Dipodomys ordii
TTTTTATTTTTCTTATTTTTAAGGTGAAATCTGAAGTCTAGTCAGAGTGTGATTCCTATATGTCCTTCTCTTAAGTAAAGATGCTGCTCTATGGTTTCCCCGTATCCTGTATAAGGTTCAGAATGTGAAGCAGCAGTAGCAGAAGACGCAGTATCATTAGGAGTAAGCAGATGATGGAGAAGGTGATTCAGATGGTAGTGAAGCAGAAGCAGCAGGAGTAGCAGAAGGAGAAGCAGAATCAGAATGAGATGCAGAAATAGTAGCAGCAGAAGCAGAAGAAGCAGCAGAAGCAGAAGAAAAAGAAGAAGAAGAAGAATAAGAAGAAGATGAAGAAGAAGAAGAAGAAGAAGAAGAAGAAGAAGAAGAAGAAGAAGAAGAAGAAGAAGAAGAAGAAGAAGAAGAAGAAGAAGAAGAAGAAGAAGAAGGAGAAGGAGAAGCTTAAGGGGAAGCATAAGGAGAAGCATAAGGAGAAGCAGTAGATGCAGGAGAAGCAGAAGAAATAGAATAAGCAAAAGAAGCAGAAGCAGAAGCAGTGGGAGAAGCAGAAGAAGGAGAAGGAGAAGGAGCAGCAGAAGGAGAAGCAGAAGCAGAAAGAGAAGCAGAAACAGAATGAGAACAATAGGAGAAGCAAGAGAATCAGAAGAAGCAGAAGTAGAAACAGAAAGAGAAGTAGAAGAAGGAGAAGCAGAAGTAGAATCAGAAGAAACAGAAGAAGAAGAAGAAGAAGAAGAAGAAGAAGAAGAAGAAGAAGAAGAAGAAGAAGAAGAAGAAGAAGAAGAAGAAGAAGAAGAAGAAACAGAAGGAGAAGGAGCAGCAGAAAGAGAAGCAGAAAGAGAAGCAGATACAAAAAGGAGAACAAGAAGGAATAACAGGAGAATCAGAAGAAGCAGAAGTAGAAGCAGAAAGAGGAGAAGAAGGAGAAGCAGAAGTAGAATCAGAAGAAACAGAAGAAGAAGAAACAGTAGCAAAAGAAACAGAAGAAGGAGAATAGCAGAAGCAGAAGTAGAAGGAGAAGCAGAAGCAGAAGGAGAAGCAGAAAGAGAAGCAGGAGAAGCAGGAGAAACAGAAGCAGAAGAAACAGGAGAAGCCAAAGAAGCAGAAGCAGAATCTGAAGCAGGAGAAACAGAAGAAGCACAATCTGAAGCAGAAGCAGAAGAAACAGAAATAGTAGAATAAGCAGAAGCAGAAGCAGCAGGAGAAGCAGAAGAAGAAGACGGAGAAGGCGAAAGAGAAGGATTAGGAGTAGGAAAAGCAAAAGGATAAGCAGAAGCAGAAAGAGACGCAGAAGGAGAAGCAGCACGAGAAGTAGGAGAAGCTGGAGAAGCAGAGCAGGAGAAGCATAATAAACAGAAGACGCAGAAGCAGAATGAGAAGTAGAAGGAGAAATGATGAATTA
>NW_012325044.1:0-1396 GCF_000151885.1 Dipodomys ordii
CCTGTCCGACGAGGGTGCGGGCAGTGAAGGAGCAAACCAGCGAGGCCGGGGCGCAGAGGCTCCGCGCTGCCCCGTGGCCCGGAGGGGCTTGCGTGGGCCTGGTCGGGAGTGGACAGCGGGAAGAGGCCGCGCCGGGCTCCCGCTCACGGAGGCGGCCGGCCTGGGGACGGGGCCGCCGTCGCGCCCGCCCGGGACGTCCTCCCGTCACCCCGGTCAGGGAGCCTGGGACCTGGGCCTCGGGTGTCCTCCTTGCACGATGCACAACAGTTCCGTCTCCGAGGGCAGCTCCTCTGGACCCCCAGAGGCAGACATGCTTTTGGTTTGTCACCATCACTGCTTTTCATCTTCTAGGGCTTTGTGTAAACTTGCATTAGATTGCATGTGTGCGCGCGCGTGTGTGCTGTGGAAAAGCCTCCCATGGTGCCCCAGCCCACTGTGTACCTGCTGGTACCGCCTGGGCCTTGCCAGTCGGGATGGCCGCGACGGCTTTTCGTGGGCTTGTTATGTCTCTTCAGCGAATACTTGGGCATCGCCCCCTCCCGCAGCCCCCAGCTCCACGGCCGCAGCTTTTACATCTGATGTGTGGTCCGCCTTTCTGCCTTTCATTTATTATTATTTTTTCTTTGTGTGTGTGTGTGTGTGTGTGGCTGTCACTCTCACTGGGATCTTTCCACTCAGCTGGTGCTCTCCTACTTGAGTCGTGCTTTTGAGTATGATTTGAGGCAATTCTCAAAGTTTAGCCTTTTCTTCGTGATGCCTGGCTGTTTGGGGGCCACTTGATGAAAATGCTCGTTTCCCCGGCCGGTGCGTCCCCGCTCCCGTCCTGCAGAAGCCTGTGTCCTGTTTCGTCCCCTCATGTGTGCTAGAGTTTGTTCCTTCACTATCCTCTGTAGCTTTAAAGTTACTCTTAAAGTTGGCTTCTTTTTCAAGTTTGTTTTGACTCTTTTGTATTCTTATGTTTCCAAGTAAGTTTTAGACGTGACTCCTTGTTTCTAACAACTCCTCATTCCTGGCATGAGGCCTGCTGCAGTGGCCGGGGGTCTGGGGGTCAGTAATGGTGATTGTCTGGTCAGCTCCCCAGCTGTGTACCTCCTCTTTTGTCTTCCTCACCAGTGCCAAAAGGTGTGCATTGGGAAAACGTGGCCGGGGGTCTGGGGGTCAGTAATGGTGATTGTCTGGTCAGCTCCCCAGCTGTGTACCTCCTCTTTTGTCTTCCTCACCAGTGCCAAAAGGTGTGCATTGGGAAAACTGCTTCTTGCACGTCTTTCATTAAATTTATTCATCTCTGTGTGTGTGTATGTGTGTGTGTGTGTTAACTTTGTCAGGTATACTTTTTACAAATGTAACTATTTCAAGTATAAGTTCAACGTTATTATGCATTTGGTCATGATGATAA
>NW_012325045.1:0-1396 GCF_000151885.1 Dipodomys ordii
TTAGGGATTAGTCAAAGCTTCTTTTATACTTCCTATATTTTTAGTAAGAATTGACACTTCTAGGTGAAAGATAAATTATACAAACCTTTTATTTTTTTTTTTTCCATTCCATAATACAACACGTCGGCTGGCGGTCGAAACCCCGCCCTCCCCCCTCCCCGTCGTCATGGCTACAACAGAGGAAAAGCAAATGATGATAATAATGAATCATAACAACCTATATGTATGTGTATGTCAGAACTCTCACTCCCCACTGCCGGGTAGGTGAGGACTGACTGACTGTCTGAGTGAGTGACTGACCCGACCCGTGTTTTGTCCCTCCCGCGCGCCATCTAGTGGTGGTTTTGTGAATTGCAGTTTTCTCTCATGAAATGCATGGGGGAAAAAAAAGAACAAACAAACCACGCACTGACTGACTGAGAAAACCGGCCCAGGCTGGCTGGCCCCGAGAGAGACTGCCTTCTTTTCAGAGAAGGGGTGGGGTGGGGATGATGATGTGCCTCGTTGGAGTATGGGGCCCATGCATAGGCAGGCAGGCAGGCAGGCAGGCTCAGAGTGGGACCGTTGTGTGTTGGAGCGCCAGTACAGTAGCTCAAGCCCCAGGATTGACTGGCAAGTCGAGAGGAAAAGGAGGGAGGGAGTGCGGGCGGGCTGGCGGGCGGGAGAGAGAATTCAAACGAGAGAGAGAGAGAGAGAGAGAGACAGACAGACAGACAGACAGACAGACAGACAGACAGACAGAGACAAAGAGAGACACAGAGAGAGAGAGAAATAGAGAAAAAGAAACAGACAAGAGACAGAGACGTGGTGGTGAATTTGTCCGGCTGGACTACATACATGCTCTGTCGCGTCCGATCTTTGAGTTTCCTCAAAGATGCACGCACGCACACACACAGATACACTGAGATGCCCTCTGCCCCCTCTTCTCTCCTCTCCAATTCCCCGTCACCTCCCCCCTCCCCCTCCGTCAGGCACCAGAAATGAGATCCCTCCCCTTCGCCTATTGCGTCAATTACAAACAAAAGGCAGCGTGAGATTCAAGCAACTTTGTTTTATTGTGTTCCGAGGGTAGGGTTGTGGATTTTGGTGCGGGGGTGGGGGTCGGAGGAAGTGGTCGTGGTCGAGTTATCGCCTGCGGGGTGTGGGTGAGGATGGACGGTTACGCCACCTGCATGGATGGCTCGCGTTCCCCTCTGGCTGTCTGGTTGCCGCTGAGTGCTTCAGATATCACCATCCGGTCAGGAAGCAGGGGCTTGAAGATAAAGAGATATTAAAGAGATAATTAGGAGCAGGACTCCAGGGAAGCCCGAAGGCGGGGGGGGGCGGGGGGAGTGGGGAGCGAGAGAATGGTGGAGAGGAGGGGAGATGGATCTATCCAGGGAACGAGCGACTCTGA
>NW_012325046.1:0-1396 GCF_000151885.1 Dipodomys ordii
TGGTAAGAGTTGCCCTGAGGGACAGGAATTATGGCAGCGTCGACTCTCTTATAAAGAGCAGAGTGAATTTTTTGGCACCCGTGACAGTCCTTATAAGAAGATGGGAGTTTAGTGAGCAGTGAAAGCACATCTGCAAATGTTTTCATGAGCAGATGAAGAGAACAGAAAACCGCCCCCCCCCGCCTTCGGGCTTCCCTGGAGTCCTGCTCCTAATTATCTCTTTAATATCTCTTTATCTTCCAGCCCCTGCTTCCTGACCGGATGGTGATATCTGAAGCACTCAGCGGCAACCAGACAGCCAGAGGGGAACGCGAGCCATCCATGCAGGTGGCGTAACCGTCCATCCTCACCCCCGCCCTCCGCAGGCGATTACTCGACCACGACCACGACCTCCGAACCCCCCCCCGCACCAAAATCCACAACATTACCCTCGGAACAAAATAAAACAAATTTGCTTGAATCTCACGCTGCCTTTTGTTTGTAATTGACGCAATAGGCGAAGGGGAGGGATCTCATTTCTGGTGCCTGACGGGGGGGGAAGGGGGAGGGGGCGGGGGAATTGGAGAGGAGAGAAGAGGGGGCAGAGGGCATCTCAGTGTATCTGTGTGTGTGCGTGCGTGCATCTTTGAGGAAACTCAAAGATCGGACGCGACAGAGCATGTATGTAGTCCAGCCGGACCAATTCAGCAGGTCTCTGCCTCTTGTCTCTCTGTTTCTGTTTCTCTATTTCTCTCTCTGTGTCTCTCTTTGTCTCTGTCTGTCTGTCTGTCTGTCTGTCTGTCTGTCTCTCTCTCTCTCTCTCTCGTTTGAATTCTCTCTCACGCCCGCCCGCCCGCACTGCTTCCCTCCTTTTCCTCTCGACTTGCCAGTCAATCCTGGAGCTTGAGCTACTGTACTGGCGCTCCAACACACAACGGTCCCACTCCGAGCCTGCCTGCCTATGCATGGGCCCCATACTCCAACGAGGCACATCATCATCCCCACCCCACCCCTTCTCTGAAAAGAAGGCAGTCTCTCTCGGGGCCAGCCAGCCTGGGCCGGTTTTCTCAGTCAGTCAGTGCGTGGTTTGTTTGTTCTCTTTTTTCCCCCATGCATTTCATGAGAGAAAACTGCAATTCACAAAACCACCGCTAGATGGCGCGCGTTCGCCGTCGACAAGGTGGATGGGGCGGCGGGAGGGGCAAAACACGGGTCGGGTCAGTCACTCACTCAGTCAGTCAGTCCTCACCTACCCGGCAGTGAGAGTTCTGACATACACATACATATAGGTTGTTATGATTCATTATTATCATCATTTGCTTTTCCTCTGTCGTAGCCATGACGACGGGGAGGGGGGAGGGCGGGGTTTCGACCGCCAGCCGACGTGTTGCGGAGGGGGAGGGGGAGGGGGAGGTGA
>NW_012325047.1:0-1396 GCF_000151885.1 Dipodomys ordii
GCGGGACACAGCGTTGATACATCGTGGACACAGCGGAGTTGCTGCGGGACACAGTGGGGGACAAAGCGGGACACAGCGGGACACAGCTGGGACGCATCGGGACACAGCGGGACACGGAGGGGGACACAGCAGGACACAGAGGGGGACACAGTGGGGGAAACAGCTGGACACAGTGGGGAACACAGCGAGGACACAGTGGGACCCAGCGGGACACAGCGTCGATACAGCGGAGACACAGCGTTACACAGCATGGTACAAAGCTGTGGACACAACGGGACACAGTGGGGGCACAGCGGGACACAGCGGGACGCAGTGGGACACAGCGGGGACAAAGCGTGAGACACAGCAGGGGACAGAGCTGGAGACAGCGGGGACACAGCGGGGACACAGCAGGACACAGCGAGGACACAGCGGGACAGAGCGGGACACTGCAGGGCACCGCGGGGGACACAGCGGGACACAGTGGGGGACACAGCGAGGACACAGCGGAACACAGAGTGGGACACAGTGAGGACACAGCCGGACACAGCGGGACACAGCGGGACACAGCCGGGACCCAGCAGTGGACACAGCGGGACACAGCGGGGGACACAGCGGAACACAGCGGGGGACACATGGAGGACTCAGCGGGACAAAGCGGGGACACAGCGGCGACTCACCGGGGGACACAGCGGGGGACAAAGCGGGACACCACAGAACACAGTGGGAAACAGCGGGACACAGCGGGGAAACTGCGGGGACACAGGGGGACAAAGCGTGGGACACATAGGGACACAGCGGGGGAGACAGCGGGACAGAGTGGGACACAGCGGGGGACACAGGGGGGACACAGCGGAACCAAGCGGGACACAGCGTCGATACAGCGGGGACACAGCGGGACACAGCGGGGGACACAGCGAGGACACAGCAGAACACAGCGTGGGAAACAGCGAGGACACATTGGGACACAGCGGGGACCCAGCGGGACCCAGCGCGGGACACAGCGAGGACACATTGGGACACAGCGGGGATACAGCGGGACTCAGCGGGGGACACAACAGTACACAGTGGGACACAGCGGGACACAGCGGCGGACACAGAGGGGTAAACAGCAGGACACAGCGGGGAACACAGCGAGGACACAGCGGGACCAAGCGGGATACAACGTCGATACAGCGGGGACACAGCGGGACACAGCGGGGTTCACAGCTGGGGACACAACGGGACACAGGGGGGACACAGCGAGCACACAGCAGAACACAGCGTGGGAAACAGCGAGGACACAGCGGGACACAGCGAGACACAGCGGGACACAGAGGGGACACAGCAGTAGACACAGCGGGACACAGCGGGGGACACAGCGGGACACAGCAGGGAACACAGCGAGGACACAGCGGGGACACAGCGGGGACACTGG
>NW_012325048.1:0-1396 GCF_000151885.1 Dipodomys ordii
ATTCTGCTTCTGCTTCTTCTGATTCTCCAAATTCTCTTTCTTCTTCTACTTCTGTTTCTGCTTCTCGTTCTGCTTCTGCATCTCCTTCTGCTTCACCTTCTGCTGCTCTTTCTCCTTCTTCTGTTTCTCCATCTGCTTCTGCATCTTATGCTTCTTTATTTCTTCTGTTTCTGCTTCTCCTGCTTCTGCTTCTTATGCTTCTAATGCTTCTTCTTCTGCTTCTGCTTCTTCTGCTTCTACTTATCTTTGTGCTTCTGCTTCTCCTGCTTGTTTTTCTGCTTCTTCTGTTGCTTCTCCTTCTGCTGCTTCTTCTCCTTCTCCTTCTCCTTCTATTTTTGCTTCGCCTTCTGCTTCTGCTTCTGCTTCTGCTTCTTCTGTTTCTCCTGCCTGAATTTCTAATTCAACTTCTTCTGCTGCTTCTCCTTCTGCTTCTGCTTCTACTTCTGCTTCTGCTTCTGCTTCTTCTGCTTCTTCTCTTTCGGCTTCTCCTGCTTCTGCTTCTTATGCTACTCCTGCTACTCTTACTGCTTCTGCTTCTCATTCCGCTTCTGCTTGTCCTTCTGCTTCTCCTCATTCTCCTTCTCCTACTTCTGCTTCTCCTTCAGCTTCTGCTTCTCCTGCTTCTCCTTCTGCATCTCCTTCTGCTTGTGCTTGTCCTTATGCTTCTTCTTCTGCCTCTGCTTCTCCATCTCCTTCTTTTGCTTCTCCTTTTGCTTCGGCTTCTTCTGCTTTTCCTGCTTCTCCTTCTGCTTCTGCTTCTTCTGCTTCTCCTGCTTCTCCTTCTGCATCTTCTTCTGCTTCTGCTTCTCCTTCTCCTTCTTCTGCTTCTCCTTCTGATTCTCCTTCTGCTTCTTCTTCTTCTGCTTTACCTGCTTCTCTTTCTGATTCTCCTTCTTCTTCTCCTTCTGTTTCTCCTTCTCCTTCTTGTTCTTCTGCTTTTCCTTCTGCTTCTCCTTCTGCTTCTGCTACAACTGCTACTGCTTCTACTTCTTCTGTTTCTTCTGCTTCTCCTTCTCCTTTTGATTCTCTTTCTGCTTCTGCTTCTCCTTCTGCTTCTCCAGATTCTGCTTCTTCTGCTTCTCTTGCTTCTCCTTCTGCTTCAGGTTCTGCTTCTGCTTCTTCGGATTCTTATGCATCTGCTTCTCCTGCTTCTGCTTCTTCTGCTTCCCCTCCTTCTCTTTCTGCTTCTCCTTCTGTTTCTGCTTCTCCTTCTGCTTCTTGTCTTTCTCCTGTTTCTTCTGCTTCTGCTTCTCCTGTTTCTGCATCTCCTGCTTCTCCTTCTGCTGCTCTTTCTGCTTCTCCTGCTGCTTTTCCTTCTCCTGCTCTTCTTCTGCTTCTCTCTGCTCTCTCTGTTTCTCTTCTCTTCTCTTCTCGTTCTCTGCTTTCCTTCTGCTTC
>NW_012325049.1:0-1396 GCF_000151885.1 Dipodomys ordii
ATCTTCTTCTGCTTCTGCTTCTGCTGCTTCTTCTGCTTCTGCTTCTCCTTCTTCTGCTTCTCCCTCTGATTCTGCTTCTTATGCTTATTCTTTTTCTTCTGCTTCTGCTTCTCCTCCTTCTGCTTCTCCTGCTTCTGCTTCTTCTGCTTCTACTGCTTCTCCTTCTCCTTCTTCTTCTTCTTCTTCTTCTTCTTCTTCTTCTTCTTCTTCTTCTTCTTCTTCTTCTTCTTCTTCTTCTTCTTCTTCTTCTTCTTCTTCTTCTTCTCCTTCTGCTGCTTCTGCTTTTCCTGCTTCTTCTTCTTCTACTGCTTCTCCTTCTGCTTCTCATTCTGCTTCTGCTTCTACTTCTGCTTCTCCTATTGCTTCTGCGGCTCTTCCTTCTCCTTCTCCTACTTCTCCTTCTACTTCTGCTTCTGCTTCTTCTGCTTCTCCTGCTTCTCCTTCTGCATCTTCTTCTGCTTCTGCTTCTCCTTCTGCTGCTTCTTCTGCTTGTGTTTCTCCTTCTGCTTCTCCTTCTGCTTCTTCTGCTTCTCCTTCTGCTTCTCCTTCTGTTTCTCCTTCTCGTTCTTCTGCTTTTACTTTTGCTTCTGCTTCTGCTGCAACTGCTACTGCTTCTGCTTCTTCTGTTTCTTCCGCTTCTCCTTCTCCTTTTGATTCTCTTTCTGCTTCTGCTTCTCCTTCAGCTTCTCATTCTGCTTCTCCAGATTCTGCTTCTTCTGCTTCTCCTGCTTCTCCTTCTGCTTCAGGTTCTGCTTCTGCTTCTTCGGATTCTTATGCTTCTGGTTCTCCTGCTTCTGCTTCTTCTGCTTCCCCTCCTTCTCTTTCTGCTTCTCCTTCTGTTTCTGCTTCTCCTTCTGCTTCTGCTTCTTGTCCTTCTCCTGTTTCTTCTGCTTCTGCTTCTCCTGCTTCTGCTTCTTCAGCTTTTCCTGCTTCTCTTTCTGCTTCTCCTTCTGCTTCTGCTCCTCCTTCTTCTTCTGCTCCTTCTATTTCTTCTGTTTCTTCTTCTTCTGCTTCTCCCGCTCTGCTTCTTCTGCTTCTCCTGCTTCTCGTTCTGCTTCTCTTCGTAGGCTTCTCTTTCTACTTCTCCTTCTGCTTCTTCTGATTCTGCTTCTTCTCCTTCTGCTTCTCCTTCTGCTTCTGCTTCTTCTGCTTCTCCTGCTACTCCTTCTGCATCTCCTTCTGCTTGTGCTTTTCCTTCTGCTTCTTCTTCTGCTTCAGCTACTCCTTCTTCTGCTTCTCCGTCTGTTCTGCTTCTTCTGGTTTTCCTGCTTCTCCTTCTGCTTCTCAATCTTCTTCTCCTTCGGTTCTCCTTGTCATATTCTGCTATACCTTCTGCTTCTCATCTGCTTCTGCGACTTCAGCATCTTCTGCTACTGCTTCTGCTTCCGCATCCTAC
>NW_012325050.1:0-1396 GCF_000151885.1 Dipodomys ordii
TCGATGCCAGACAAGTGCGTTTCTTGTGAGTCCAAATTTGCAATCCACGGTGTCAAGGTCAGCAACAAATTTAGACCACATCTATGCTTCCTATTGCCTCTTGTCCACATAATTACGATGGAGGGGCAAAATGTAATGCCAGCTACATTGAAACTCACCAAAGATGGGGGGTTCATGTGAAAACTGAGGGCTGTGTTAGGGATACGCGTAAACAATCCGATATTTCGATAGATAGACACAAATAAGTACCCTACAGAACAGGTAGATCCATCCACAGGATCGATAGTTTAAGCTCGCCATGGAGTGATAAAAAAATAAACGCCTCCCCCCGCCTTCGGGCTTCCCCGGAGTCCTGCTCCTAATTATCTCTTTAATATCTCTTTATCTTCCAGCCCCTGCTTCCTGACCGGATGGTGATATCTGAAGCACTCAGCGGCAACCAGACAGCCAGAGGGGAACGCGAGCCATCCATGCAGGTGGCGTAACCGTCCATCCTCACCCCCCCCCGCGGGCGATTACTCGACCACGACCACGAACTCCGACCCCCCCCCTGCACCAAAATCCACAACCCTACCCTCGGAACAAAATAAAACAAATTTGCTTGAATCTCACGCTGCCTTTTGTTTGTAATTGACGCAATAGGCGAAGGGGAGGGATCTCATTTCTGGTGCCTGACGGGGGGGGAGGGGGGAGGGGCGGGGGAATTGGAGAGGAGAGAAGAGGGGGCAGAGGGCATCTCAGTGTATCTGTGTGTGTGCGTGCGTGCATCTTTGAGGAAACTCAAAGATCGGACGCGACAGAGCATGTATGTAGTCCAGCCGGACCAATTCACCATGTGTCTGTCTCTTGTCTCTCTGTTTCTGTTTCTCTATTTCTCTCTCTGTGTCTCTCTTTGTCTGTCTGTCTGTCTGTCTGTCTGTCTGTCTGTCTCTCTCTCTCTCTCTCTCGTTTGAATTCTCTCTCCTGCCCGCCCGCCCGCCCGCACTCCCTCCCTCCTTTTCCTCTCGACTTGCCAGTCAATCCTGGGGCTTGAGCTACTGTACTGGCGCTCCAACACACAACGGTCCCACTCCGAGCCTGCCTGCCTGCCTGCCTGCCTATGCATGGGCCCCATACTCCAACGAGGCACATCATCATCCCCACCCCACCCCTTCTCTGAAAAGAAGGCAGTCTCTCTCGGGGCCAGCCAGCCTGGGCGGTTTTCTCAGTCAGTCAGTGCGTGGTTTGTTTGTTCTTTTTTTTCCCCCATGCATTTCATGAGAGAAAACTGCAATTCACAAAACCGCCGCCGCTGTCCACAAGGTGGATGGGGCGGCGGGAGGGGCAAAACACGGGTCGGGTCAGTCACTCACTCAGTCAGTCAGTCCTCACCTACCCGGCAGTGGGGAGTGAGAGT
>NW_012325051.1:0-1396 GCF_000151885.1 Dipodomys ordii
TTCTGCTTGTGCTTGTCCTTATGCTTCTTCTTCTGCTTCTCCTTCGCTTCTCCTTCTGCTTCTTCTGCTTCTCCTTCTGATTCTCCTTCTGCTTCTGCTTCCGTTTTTCCTTCTCCTTCTCGTTTTTCTGCTTTTCCTTCTGCTTCTCCTTCTACTTCTGCTGCAACTGCTACTGCTTCTGCTTCTTCTGTTTCTTCTGCTTCTCCTTCTGCTTTAGATTCTCTTTCCGCTTCTGCTTCTCCTTCTGCTTCTCATTCTGCTTCTCCAGATTCTGCTTCTTCTGCTTCTCCTGCTTCTCCTTCTGCTTCAGGTTCTGCTTCTGCTTCTTCGGGATCTTATGCTTCTGCTTCTCCTTCTTCTGCTTCCCCTACTTCTCTTTCTGCTTCTGCTTCTGTATCTGCTTCTCCTTCTGCTTCTGCTTCTTGTCCTTCTCCTTTTTCTTCTGCTTCTGCTTCTCCTGTTTCTACATCTCCTGCTTGTCCTTCTGCTGCTATTTCTGCTTCTCCTGCTGCTTTTCCTTCTCCTGCTCCTTCTTCTGCTTCTCTTTCTGCTTCTCCTTCTGTTTCTCCTTCTACTTCTCCTTCTCGTTCTTCTGCTTTTCCTTCTGCTTCTCCTTCTGATTCTTCTGCTTCTTCTGCTACTGCCTCTGCTTCTTCTGTTTCTTTTGCTTCTCCTTCTTCTTCTCCTTCTGCTTTTGCTTCTCTTCCTGCTTCTGCTTCTCCTTCTGCTTCTCCAGGTTCTGCTTCTTCTGCTTCTCCTGCTTCTCCTTCTGCTTCAGGTTCTGCTTCTGCTTCTTCGGCTTCTTCTGCTTCTGCTTCTCCTGCTGCTGCTTCTTCTGCTTCTCCTGCTTCTCTTTCTGCTTTTCCTTCTGTTTCTGCTTCTCCTTCTGCTTCTGCTGCTTCTCCTTCTTCTGTTTCTTCTGCTTCTGCTTCTCCTGCTTCTTCTGCTTCTCCTGCTTCTCTTTCTGCTTCTCCTTCTGCTTCTGCTTCTCCTTCTGCTTCTGCTTCTGCTCTTCTCCTTCTTCTGTTTCTTTTGCTTCTGTTTCTTCTGCTTCTTCTTCTGTTTCTTCTGATTCTACTTCTGCTTCTCCTTCTTCTCCTCTTTCTGCTTCTACTTCTGATTCTTCTGATTCTCCTGCTTCTCCTTCTTGTTCTCCTTCTGTTTCTGCTTCTCTTTCTGCTTCTGCTTCTCCTTCTGCTGCTCCTTCTCCTTCTCCTTCTTCTGCTTCTCCCACTGCTTCTGCTTCTGATTCTTTTGCTTATTCTTTTTCTTCTGCTTCTGCTTCACCTGCTTCTGCTTCTTCTGCTTCTACTGCTTCTCTTTATGCTTCTCCTTCTCTCTTCTCTCTCTCTCTCTCTCTTCTTCTCTCTCTCTCTCTCTCTCTCTCTCTCTCTCC
>NW_012325052.1:0-1395 GCF_000151885.1 Dipodomys ordii
TGCTTCTTCTGCTTCCCCTCCTTCTCTTTCTGCTTCTCCTTCTGTTTCTGCTTCTCTTTCTGCTTCTCCTTCTGCTTCTCCTTCTGCTTCTGCTACTTCTCCTTCTTCTGTTTCTTCTTCTTCTGCTTCTCCTGCTTCTCATTCTGCTTCTCTTCGTCTGCTTCTCTTTCTGCTTCTGCTTCTCCTTCTGCTTCTCCAGATTCTGCTTCTTCTCCTTCTCCTGCTTCTCCTTCTGCTTCAGGTTCTGCTTCTGCTTCTTCGGCTTCTTCTGCTTCTGCTTCTCCTGCTGCTGCTTCTTCTGCTTCTCCTGCTTTTCCTTCTGTTTCTGCTTCTCCTTCTGCTTCTGCTTCTTGTCCTTCTCCTATTTCTTCTGCTTATGCTTCTCCTGTTTCTGCATCTCCTGCTTCTCCTTCTGTTGCTCTTTATGCTTCTCCTGCTGCTTTTCCTTCTCCTGCTCCTTCTTCTGCTTCTCTTTCTGCTTCTCCTTCTGTTTCTCCTTCTCCTTCTCCTTCTCGTACTTCTACTTTTCCTTCTGCTTCTCCTTCTGCGTCTGCATCTTCTTCTGCTTCTGCATCTCCTTCTGCTTGTGTTGTCCTTATGCTTCTTCTACTACTTCTGCTTCTCCTTCTCCGTCTGCTACTGCTTCTTCTGCTTTTCCTGCTTCTCCTTCTGCTTCTCTTCTGCTTCTCCATCTCCTCTGCTTCACCTTCTGCTGCTCCTTCTCCTTCTTCTGTTTCTCCCTCTGCTTCTGCATCTTCAGCTTCTTCTTCTTCTTGTTCTTCTGCTTCTGCTTCTCCTGCTTCTGCTTCTTATGCTTCTACTGCTTCTTCTTCTGTTTTTCTGCTTTTTCTGCTTCTACTTCTCTTTCTGCTTCTGCTTCTCCTGCTTGTTTTTCTGCTTGTTCTGCTGCTTCTCCTTCTGCTGCTTCTTCTACTTCTCCTTCTGCTTCTCTTTTTGCTTCTCTTTCTGCTTCTGCTTCTTCTGTTTCTCCTGCCTGAATTTCTGGTTCTACTTGTTCTGCAGCTTCCCCTTCTGCTTCTGCTTCTACTTCTGCTACTGTTAGTGCTTCTTCTGCTTCTTCTCTTTCGGCTTCTCCTGCTTCTGCTTCTTGTGCTTCTCCTGCTTCTCTTTCTGCTTCTCATTCTGCTTCTGCTTCTGCTTCTGCTTCTCCTCCTTCTCCTTCTCCTACTTCTGCTTCTCCTTCTGCTTCTGCTTCTTCTGCTTCTCCTGCTTCTCCTTCTGCATCTCCTTCTGCTTGTGCTTGTCCTTATGCTTCTTCTTCTGCTTCTGCTTCTGCTTCTCCTTCTTTTGCTTCTACTTTTGCTTCTGCTTCTGCTTTCCTGCTTCTCCTTCTGCTTCTGCTTCGTTCTCCTTCTCCTGCTTCTCCTTCTGCAT
>NW_012325053.1:0-1395 GCF_000151885.1 Dipodomys ordii
GCTGTGTCCTCGCTGTGTCCCTGCTGTGTCCCGCTGTGTCCTTGCTGTGTCCCCTGCTGTGTCCCGCTGTGTCCCCTCAGGGTTACCGCTGTTTCCCGCTGTGTCCCGTGGTGTCCCGCTTTGTCCCCCGCTGTGTCCCCCGCTGAGTCCCCGCTGTGTCCCCGCTGTGTCGCGCTCTGTCATCCCTGTGTCCCCCGCTGTGTCCCGCTGTGACCCCTGTTGTTTCCCGCTGTGTCTACTGCTGTGTTCCTGCTGTGTCCAGCTGTGTCCCGCTGTGTCCTGCTGTGTCCTCACTGTGTCCCACGCTGTGTTCCGCTGAGTCCTTGCTGTGTCCCCCGATGTGCCCCGTTGTGTCCCCAGCTGTGTACCCCGCTGTGGCCCACTCTGTCCCCGCAGTATCGACGCTGTGTCCCGCTGGGTCCCGCTGTGTCCTCGCTGTGTCCACCGCTGTGTCCCGCTGTGTCCACCGCTGTGTCCCGCTGTGTCCCCGCTCTGTCCCGCTGTGTCAACCGCTGTGTCCCGCTGTTTCCCCCGCTGTGTCCCGCTGTGTCCCCCGCTCTGTCCCCCAGTGTCCACCGCTGTGTCCTGCTGTTTCCCCCGCTGTGTCCCGCTGTGCCCTCGCTGTGTCCCCCGCTGTGTCACTCTCTGTCCCCCACTGTGTCTCACGCTTTGCCCTGCTGTGTCCCACTGTGTTCCGCTGTGTTCCGCTGTGCCCCCACGGTGTCCCGTTGTGTCCACAGCTGTGTACCATACTGTATAATGCTGTGTCCCTGCTGTATCGACGCTGTGTCCCGCTGGGTCCTGCTATGTACTCCGTTGTGTCCAGCTTTGTCACCGCTGTGTCCCCTGCTTTGTCCTGCTGTGTCCTCGCTGGGTTCCCCGCTGGGTCCCGCTGGGTCCCCCGCTGTGTCCCGCTGTGTCCCGCTGTGTCCCGCTCTGTCCCTGCTGTGTCCCGCTGTGCCCTGCTGTGTCCTAGCTGTGTCCCCCGCTGTCTCGAGCTCTGTCCCTCGCCTTGTCTCACGATTTGTCCTTGCTTTGTCCCACTGTGTCCCGCTGTGTCCCGCTGTGCCCACACTGTGTCCCCTTGTGTCCACAGATGTGTACCACACTGTTTAACGCTGTATCCCTGCTGTATCGACGCTGTGTCCTGTTGGGTCCCGCTGTGTCCTCGCTGTGTTCCCTGCTGTGTTCCGCTGTGTCCCCCGGTGTGTCCCCCGCTGTGTCCTCGCTGTGTCCCCCGCTGTAGCCCGCTGTGTCCTCGCTGTGTCCCCCGCTGTGTCCCGCTGTGTCCCCCGCTGTGTCCCGCTGTGTCCTGCTTTGTCCCCTGCTGTGTACCCTGCTTTGTCCCACTGTGTCCTCGCTGTGTCCTGCTCTGTCTCCTCCTTGTCCCCGCTG
>NW_012325054.1:0-1395 GCF_000151885.1 Dipodomys ordii
TACAGTTGGGTGAATCACGCCGGTCTCTTATGTTTACAAAATTAGAAAAATACAAAAACTTATCCTTCCCAGCCGTTATTCAGATAGAACACCAGGAACAAGGGCAGGAGCCAGATCAAGGCAGCATCCCTCCCCCTCCGCAACACGTCGGCTGGCGGTCGAAACCCCGCCCTCCCCCCTCCCCGTCGTCATGGCTACGACAGAGGAAAAGCAAATGATGATAATAATGAATCATAACAACCTATATGTATGTGTATGTCAGAACTCTCACTCCCCACTGCCGGGTAGGTGAGGACTGACTGACTGAGTGAGTGACTGACCCGACCCGTGTTTTGCCCCTCCCGCCGCCCCATCCACCTTGTCGACGGCGAACGCGCGCTATCTAGTGGTGGTTTTGTGAATTGCAGTTTTCTCTCATGAAATGCATGGGGGAAAAAAAAGAACAAACAAACCACGCACTGACTGACTGAGAAAACCGGCCCAGGCTGGCTGGCCCCGAGAGAGACTGCCTTCTTTTCAGAGAAGTGGTGGGGTGGGGATGATGATGTGCCTCGTTGGAGTATGGGGCCCATGCATAGGCAGGCAGGCAGGCAGGCTCAGAGTGGGACCGTTGTGTGTTGGAGCGCCAGTACAGTAGCTCAAGCCCCAGGATTGACTGGCAAGTCGAGAGGAAAAGGAGGGAGGGAGTGCGGGCCGGCGGGCGGGCGGGAGAGAGAATTCAAACGAGAGAGAGAGAGAGAGAGAGAGAGACAGACAGACAGACAGAGACAAAGAGAGACACAGAGAGAGAAATAGAGAAACAGAAACAGAGAGACAAGAGACAGAGACGTGGTGAATTGGTCCGGCTGGACTACATACATGCTCTGTCGCGTCCGATCTTTGAGTTTCCTCAATGATGCACGCAAGCACACACACAGATACACTGAGATGCCCTCTGCCCCCTCTTCTCTCCTCTCCAATTCCCCCGCCCCCTCCCCCCTCCCCCCCCCGTCAGGCACCAGAAATGAGATCCCTCCCCTTCGCCTATTGCGTCAATTACAAACAAAAGGCAGCGTGAGATTCAAGCAAATTTGTTTTATTTTGTTCCGAGGGTAGGGTTGTGGATTTTGGTGCGGGGGGGGGGGGTTTCGGAGGTCGTGGTCGTGGTCGAGTAATCGCCTGCGGGGGGGGGGGTGAGGATGGACGGTTACGCCACCTGCATGGATGGCTCGCGTTCCCCTCTGGCTGTCTGGTTGCCGCTGAGTGCTTCAGATATCACCATCCGGTCAGGAAGCAGGGGCTGGAAGATAAAGAGATATTAAAGAGATAATTAGGAGCAGGACTCCAGGGAAGCCCGAAGGCGGGGGGGGGCGGGGGGAGGCGGAAGGGAGAGAATGGTGGAGAGGAGGGGAGATG
>NW_012325055.1:0-1395 GCF_000151885.1 Dipodomys ordii
CAATTGGGGGCACAAGCGGGACAGAGCAGGACACGGTGGGACACAGCGAGGACAAATTAGTGAGACACAGCGGGGGACAGAGAGGGAGAAAGAGGGGGGACACAGCGAGGACACAGCAGTACACAGCGGGACACAGCAGGGACAGAGCGGGACAGAGCGGGACACAGCGGGGGACACAGCGGGACACAGCGGAGGACCCAGCGAGGATACAGTGGGACACAGTGAGGGACACAGCGAGGAAACAGCGGGGGACACAGCGGGGGACACTGCGGGAAACAGCGGGGAACACAGCGAGGACACAGTGGGATACAGCGGGGATACAGCGTTACACAGAGTGGTTCATATCTGTGGACACAACGGGACACAGTGGGGGCAGAGCGGGACACAGTGGGACACAGCGAGGACAAATTGTGAGACGTAGCGGAGGACAGAGCGGGAGACAGCGGGGGACACAGCGAGGACACAGCAGGACACAGCGGGACACAACAGGAACAGAGCGGGACACAGCGGGACACAGCGGGGGACACAGTGGGACACAGCGGGGGAACCAGCGAGGACACAGCGGGACACAGCGGGGAACACAGCGAGGACACAGCGGGGGACACACTGGGGGACACTGCGGGACACAGCGGGACACAGCGTCGATACAGCGGGGACACAGCGTTACACAGCGTGGTACACAGCTGTGGACACAACGGGACACAGTGGGGTCACAGCGGGACACAGCGGAACACAGTGGGACACATCGGGGACAAAGCGTGAGACACAGCGTGGGACAGAGCGGGAGACAGAGGGGGACACAGCGAGGACACAGCGGGACACAGCGGGGGAAACAGCGGAACACAGCGGTAGACAAAGGAGGACAGAGCCGGGGACACAGCGGGACACAGCGGTGGACAGAGCGGTACACAGCGGTGGACACAGCGAGGACACAGCGGGACCCAGCGGGACACAGCGTCGATACAGCGGGGACAGAGTGGGCCACAGCAGGAACAAAGCAGTAGACACAGCAGGACAAAGCAGGGGACACAGCGGGACACAGCCGGGGACACAGGGAGGACAGAGCGGGACACAGCGGGGACACAGCGGGGACTCAGCGGGGGACACAGCGGGGGACAAAGCGGGACACCACGGGACACAGCGGAACACAGCGGGGACAAGGAGGAGACAGAGCAGGAAACAGCGAGGACACAGCGAGACAAAGCAGGGGACACAGCAGGGGACACAGCGGGACACAGCTGGACACAGCGGGGGAAACAGCGGGACACAGCGGGGGACACAGCGAGGACACAGCGGGATACAGCGGGGGACACAGCGAGGACACAGTGGGGGACACACCGAGGGACACAGCGGAACACAGCAGGGAACACAGCGAGGACCCAGCGGGACCCAGCA
>NW_012325056.1:0-1395 GCF_000151885.1 Dipodomys ordii
AGTTGAAGGGGCGGAAGAAGGGTGGAAGGAAGGTACGGTGGGGGAGGACGACGATATTTGGAAAGGATGGAATAGGAAGAGTAGTAATGGGTAGGTTGGTGAGGAAAAAAAAAAGCCGGACAGAACAGGTGCGTGGGTAAGAGGATTCAAGCGCGGCAAGTTGCCATCAGTCGTTATCATTATATCCCGGGATTAACTTGAGGTCCGTCAAGGAGGAATAGGTGAGAAGGGTGATGGGGAGATCAATCAAGGGTTAGGGGTGGAAGGAATGGACGTGAAAGTGGGACAGGAAAAGAAGAAAAACCCCGCCCCCCCCCGCTTTCGGGCTTCCCTGGAGTCCTGCTCCTAATTATCTCTTTAATATCTCTTTATCTTCCAGCCCCTGCTTCCTGACGGGATGGTGATATCTGAAGCACTCAGCGGCAACCAGACAGCCAGAGGGGAACGCGAGCCATCCATGCCGGTGGCGTAACCGTCCATCCTCACCCTCCCCCCGCAGGCGATTACTCGACCACGACCACGACCTCCGACCCCCCCCCGCACCAAAATCCACAACCCTACCCTCGGAACAAAATAAAACAAATTTGCTTGAATCTCACGCTGCCTTTTGTTTGTAATTGACGCAATAGGCGAAGGGGAGGGATCTCATTTCTGGTGCCTGAGGGGGGAGGACGGGGGAGGGGGCGGGGGAATTGGAGAGGAGAGAAGAGGGGGCAGAGGGCATCTCAGTGTATCTGTGTGTGTGCGTGCGTGCATCTTTGAGGAAACTCAAAGATCGGACGCGACAGAGCATGTATGTAGTCCAGCCGGACCAATTCACCACGTCTCTGTCTCTTGTCTCTCTGTTTCTGTTTCTCTATTTCTCTCTCTGTGTCTCTCTTTGTCTCTGTCTGTCTGTCTGTCTGTCTGCCTGTCTGTCTATCTCTCTCTCTCTCTCTCGTTTGAATTCTCTCTCCCTCCCTCCCGCCCGCCCGCACTCCCTCCCTCCTTTTCCTCTCGACTTGCCAGTCAATCCTGGGGCTTGAGCTACTGTACTGGCGCTCCAACACACAACGGTCCCACTCCGAGCCTGCCTGCCTGGCTGCCTGCCTATGCATGGGCCCCATACTCCAATGAGGCACATCATCATCCTCACCCCACCCCTTCTCTGAAAAGAAGGCAGTCTCTCTCGGGGCCAGCCAGCCTGGGCCGGTTTTCTCAGTCAGTCAGTGCGTGGTTTGTTTGTTCTTTTTTTTCCCCCATGCATTTCATGAGAGAAAACTGCAATTCACAAAACCACCACTGGATGGCGCGCGATCGCCGTCGACAGGGTGGATGGGGCGGCGGGAGGGGCAAAAAACGGGTCGGGTCAGTCACTCACTCAGTCAGTCAGTCCTCACCTACCCGGCAGTGGGG
>NW_012325057.1:0-1395 GCF_000151885.1 Dipodomys ordii
ATTGCTTCTGCTGCACTTTCTTCTCCTTCTCCTTCTCCTACTTCTGCTTCTCCTTCTGCTTCTGCATCATCTGCTTCTCTGCTTCTCGTTCTGCATCTTTTTCTGCTTCTGCTTCTCCTTCTGCTGCTTCTTCTGCTTCTGCTACTCCTTCTTCTGATTCTCCTTCTGATTCTCCTTCTACTTCTCTTTCTGCTGTTCCTTCTCCTTCTTCTGCTTCTCCCTCTGATTCTTCTTCTTATGCTTATTCTTTTTCTACTGCTTCTGCTTCTCCTGCTTCTGCTTCTTCTGCTTCTACTCCTTCTCCTTATGCTTCTCCTTCTCCTTCTCCTTCTTCTTCTTCTTCTTCTTCTTCTTCTTCTTCTTCTTCTTCTTCTTCTTCTTCTTCTTCTTCTTCTTCTTTTCTTCTTCTTCTTCTTCTTCTTCTTCTTCTTCTTCTTCTTCTTCTTCTTCTTCTTCTTCTTCTTCTTCTTCTTCTTCTTCTTCTTCTTCTTCTTCTTCTCTTTCTTCCGCTTCTTCTTTTCCTGCTTCTTCTGCTTCTACTGCTTCTCTTTCTGCTTCTCATTCTGCTTCTGCTTCTCCTTCTGCTAATCCTATTGCTTCTGCGGCTCTTCCTTCTCCTTCTCCTACTTCTACTTCTCCTTCTGCTTCTGCTTCTTCTGCTTCTCCTGCTTCTCCTTCTTCTTCAGGTTCTGCTTCTGCTTCTTCGGATTCTTATGCTTCTTCTTCTCCTGCTTCTGCTTCTTCTGCTTCCCCTCCTTCTCTTTCTGCTTCTCCTTCTGTTTCTGCTTCTCCTTCTGCTTGTGCTTCTTGTCCTTCTCCTGTTTCTTCTGCTTCTGCTTCTCCTGTTTTTGCATCTCCTGCTTCTCCTTCTGCTGCTCTTTCTGCTTCTCCTGCTGCTTTTCTTTCTCCTGCTCCTTCTTCTGCTTCTCTTTCTGCTTCTCCTTCTGTTTCTCCTACTCCTTCTCGTTCTTCTGCTTTTCCTTCTGCTTCTCCTTCTGCTTCTGCATCTTCTGTTTCTTCTGCTACTGCCTCTGCTTCTTCTGTTTCTTCTGCTTCTCCTTCTGCTTTTGCTTCTCTTTCTGCTTCTGCTTCTCCTTCTGCTTCTCCAGATTCTGCTACTTCTGCTTCTCCTGCTTCTCCTTCTGCATCTCCTTCTGCTTGTGCTTGTCCTTATGCTTCTTCTTCTGCTTCTGCTTCTACTTCTCCTTCTTTTGCTTCACCTTTTGCTTCTGCTTTTTCTGCTTTTCCTGCTTCTCCTTCTGCTTCTGCTTCTCCTGCTTCTCCTTCTGCATCTTCTTCTGCTTCTGCTTCTCCTTCTCCTTCTTCTGCTTCTCCTTCTGATTCTCCTTGTGCAATATTCTTCTTCTGCTTTACCTGCTTCTCTTTCTGCTTCTC
>NW_012325058.1:0-1395 GCF_000151885.1 Dipodomys ordii
CGGGACACAGCGGGTGACACAGCGGGACACAACATTGGTCACAGCGGGACACAGCGGGGACAGAGTGGACTCAGCAGGGGACACAGCGGGGGACACAGCGGGACACAGCAGGGGACACAGCGTGACACAACGGGGAACACAGCGTGACACAGCGCGGGACATAGCTGGGGACACAGCGTGACAAAACGGGGGACACAGCGGGACACAGCGGGACACGGGGGGACAGAGCGGGGGACAGAGCGAGACACAGCAAGACACAGCGGGGGACACAGCGGGACACAGCGGGGGATACAGCGGTACACAGCAAGACACAGCGGGGTCACAGCAGGGACACTGCATTGGTCACAGCGGGACACAGCGGGGGACACAGCAGGACACAGCATTGGTCACAGCGGGACACAGCGGGGGACAGAGCGGGACACAGCGGGCGACACAGCAGCGGACACAGTGGGACACAGCGGGGGACACAGCTCAACCCAGCAGGGGACACAGCGGGACACAGCGTGGTACAAAGCGGCACACAGCGGGGTACACAGCGGGGGACACAATGGGACACAGCGGGGCACACAGAGGGAAACAGAGGGACACAGCGAGAACAACTCGTGGGACAGAGAGGGCCACAGTGTGGGACACAGGGAAAGACACAGCAGGACACAGCGGGGACACTGCTGTGACACTGCGGGGACACAGCGGGACACAGCGGGGGACACAGCGGGGACACAGCAGGACACAGCGGGGTCACACCGAGGACACAGCGGGACACAGCGCGACACAGCGGGGGACAAAGCGGTAGACAGCGGGGGACACAGCGAGGACAGAGCGGGACATAGTGGGGACACAGAGGGGACTCAGCGGCGGACACAGCGGAGGACAAAGCGGGAAACCACAGGACAGAGTGGGACATAGAGGGGACACTGCGGGGACACAATGGGACAAAGCGGGGGACAAAGCGGGACACAGCAGGACACAGCGGGGGACACAGCCGAACACAGGGGGGCACAGAGTGGGGGACACAGCGGGACACAGCGGGGACACAGCGGGACAGAGCGGGACACAGAGTGGACAGAGCGGGACAGAGCGAGACACAGCGGGACACAGCGGGGGACACAGCGGGACACAGCAGGGGACAGAGCGGGGGATACAGCAGGGACACAGCGGGACACAGCGGGACACATCGGGACACAGCCGTCACAGCGGTGGACACAGCGAGGACACAGCGGGACATAGCAGGGACACAGCGGGGACTCAGCGGGGGACACAGCAAGGGACAAAGCGGGACACCACGGAACACAGTGGGACACAGCGGGACAGACAGGGGACACTGCTTGGACATCACGGGACACAGCGGGACACAGCAGGACACAGCGAGGACACTGCAGGGACACAGTGCGATGA
>NW_012325059.1:0-1395 GCF_000151885.1 Dipodomys ordii
GCTGTGACCCCTCTGTATCTCGCTGTGTCATGCTGTGTCCCCCGCTGTGTCTCTCTGTGTCCTCGCTGTGTCCCCCTCTGTGACCGCTGTTTCCCGCTGTGTCCCGCTGTGCCCCGCTGTGTCCCGCTGTGTCCCCGCTGTGTCCCCATGTGTCCCGCTCTATCCCCCGCTCTTTCCCCGTGTCCCGCTGTGTCCCGCTGTGTCCCGCTGTGTCCCCCACTGTGTCCCGTTGTGTCCCAGCTCTGTACCTCGATGTGTCCCCCTGTGTTGTCTCTGTTTCGACGCTGTGTCCCGCTGTGTCCTCGCTGTGTTCCCCGCTGTGTCCCGCTTTGTCCCCCACTCTGTCCCCCGCTGTGTCCCCCGCTGTGTCCCCCGCTGTGTCCCGTTGTGTCCTCGCTGTATCCCCCGCTCTGTCCCGCTGGGTTCACTGTGTCGCCCGTTGTGTCCCGCTGTGTCCCCCGCTGTGTCCGACTGTGTCACGCTGTGTCCCTCTCCGTCCCCGAGGTGTCCCGGTGTGTCCCGCTGTGTCCCCGCTGAGTCCTGGAGTGTCCCCCGCTCTGTCCCCCACTTTGTCCGGCTGTATCCCCCACTGTGTCCCGCTGTGTGCCCGCAGTGTTCCCGCTTTGTCCGGCTGTGTCCCACTGTGTCCCGTAGTGTCCTGCTTTGTCCCCAGCTGTGCCCCCGCTGAGTCACATCTGTGTCCCTGCTGTGTCGCGTTGTGTCCTCGCTGTGTCCCCCGCTGTGTTTCGCTGTGTCCCCACTGTGTCCCCCGCTGTGTCCCCCGCTGTGTCCCGCTGTGTCCCCGACTCTGTCCCCCGCTGTGTCCCCCGCTATGTCCCCTGCTGTGTCCCGCTGTGGCCCCCGTTGAGTCCCCCTGTGTCCCCGCTGTGTCCCGCTGTGTCCCGGCAGTGTCACCGCTGTGTCCAGCTGTGTCCCGTGGTGGCCCCCAGTGTCCCCCGCTGTGTCCCCCACGCTGTCCTCGCTGTGTCCTTCTGTTTCCCTCTGTGTCCCCCGTTGTGTCCCGTTGTGTCCCCCGCTGTGTACCCCGCTGTGTCCCGCTGTGTCCCCTGCTGTGTCCTGCTGTGTTCCGCTGTGTCCCCTTCTGTGTCCCCGCTGCGTCCCGCTGTGTCCCGCTGTGTCCCCTGCTGTGTCCGCGCTGTGTCCCGCTATGTCCCGCTGTATCCCGGTGTGTCCTCGCTGTATCCCCCGCTCTGTCCCGCTGTGTCCTCACTGTGTCCCCCGTTGTGTCCCGCTGTGTCCCCCGCTGTGTCCGACTGTGTCACGCTGTGTCCCGCTCTGTCCCCGATGTGTCCCCCTGTGTCCCCGCTGAGACCCACTGTGTCCCCCGCTATGTCCCCCGCTTTGTCCGGCTGTATCCTCCACTGTGTCCCGCTG
>NW_012325060.1:0-1395 GCF_000151885.1 Dipodomys ordii
GCTTCTGCTTCTCATCTGCTCATCTCTCTCTGTTATCATCTGCTGCTGCTTCTCCCGCTTCTGATCATCTGCTTCTCCTTCCATCCTCTGCATCTGCTTCTGCTTCTCCATCTGCTACTCTTTCTGCATCTGCTTCTTCTGATTCTCCAACTAATCCTTCTTCTTCTCCTTCTGTTTCTGCTTCTCTTTCTGCTTCTTCATCTCCTTCTGCTTCACCTTCTGCTGCTCTTTCTCCTTCTTCTGTTTCTCCCTCTGCTTCTGCTTCTTATGCTTCTTCTTATTCTTCTGCTTCTGCTTCTCCTGCTTCTGCTTCTTATGCTTCTACTGCTTCTTCTTCTGCTTCTGCTTCTTCTGCTTCTACTTCTCTTTCTGCTTCTGTTTCTCCTGCTTGTTTTTCTGCTTCTTCTGCTGCTTCTCCTTCTGCTGCTTCTTCTACTTCTCCTTCTGCTTCTCTTTTTGCTTCTCCTTCTGCTTCTGCTTCTTCTGTTTCTCCTGCCTGAATTTCTGGTTCTATTTCTTCTGCTGCTTCTCCTTCTGCTTCTGCTTCTACTTCTGCTTCTGTTTCTGCTTCTTCTGCTTCTTCTCTTTCGGCTTCTCCTGCTTCTGCTTCTTGTGCTTCTCCTGCTTCTGTTTCTGCTTCTCATTCCGCTTCTGCTTCTCCTTCTGCTTCTGCTTCTCCTCCTTCTCCTTCTCCTACTTCTGCTTCTCCTTCAGCTTCTGCTTCTTCTGTTTCTCCTGCTTCTCCTTCTGCATCTCCTTCTGCTTGTGCTTGTCCTTATGCTTCTTCTTCTGCTTCTGCTTCTCCTTCTCCTTCTTTTGCTTCTCCTTTTGCTTCTGCTTCTTCTGCTTTTCCTTCTTCTCCTTCTGCTTCTGCTTCTTCTGCTTCTCCTTCTGCATCTTCTTCTACTTCTCCTTCTTCTTCTTCTGCTTCACCTTCTGATTCTCCTTCTGCATCTTCTTCTTCTGCTTTACCTGCTTCTCTTTCTGCTTCTCCTTCTGCTGCTCCTTCTGTTTCTCCTTCTCCTTCTTGTTCTTCTGCTTTTCCTTCTGCTTCTCGTTCTGCTTCTGCTACAACTGCTACTGCTTCTACTTCTACTGTTTCTTCTGCTTCTGCTTCAGGTTCTGCTTCTGCTTCTTCGATTCTTATGCTTCTGCTTCTCCTGCTTCTCCTTCTGCTGCTATTTCTGCTCCTCCTGCTGCTTTTCCGTCTCCTGCTCCTTCTTCTGCTTCTCTTTCTGCTTCTCCTTCTGTTTCTCCTTCTCCTTCTCCTTCTTGTTCTACTGCTTTTCCTTCTGCGTCTCCTTCTGCTTCTGCATCTTCTGCTTCTTCTGCTACTGACTCTGCTTCTTCTGTTTCTTCTGCTTCTCCTTCTGCTTATGCTTCTCTTTCTGCTTC
>NW_012325062.1:0-1395 GCF_000151885.1 Dipodomys ordii
TTCTCTTTCTGCTTCTGCTTTCATTCTGCTTCTCCAGATTCTGCTTCTTCTGCTTCTCTTCTGCTTCAGATTCTGCTCCTGCTTCTTCGACTTCTTCTGCATCTGCTTCTCCTGAGCAGCTTCTTCTGCTTCTCCTGCTTCTCTTTTTGCTTTTCCTTCTGTTTCTGCTTCTCCTTCTGCTTCTGCTTCTTCTCCTTCTTCTGTTTCTTCTGCTTCTGCTTCTCCTGCTTCTGCTTCTCCTGCTTCTCGTTCTGCTCCTCTTTCTGCTTCTGTTTCTGATTCTCCTTCTCCTTCTTCTGCTTCTCCTTCTGCTTCTGCTTCTCCTTCTGGTTCTGTTCAATTACTCCTTCTGCTTCTCATTCTGCTTCTGCGTCTTCTGTTTCTTCTGCTTCTCCTGCTTCTGCTTCTCCTGCTTCTCCTACTTCTCGTGCTGCTTGTCCTTCTGCGTCTCTTTCTGCTTCTGCTTATCCTTTTGCTCCTCCTACTCCTAATCCTTCTCTCTCGCCTTCTCCGACTTCTTTTTCTTCTGCTTCTCTTGCTGCTTCTGCTTCTGCTTATTCTACTATTACTGTTTCTTCTGCTTCTGCTTCAGATTGTGCTTCTTCTGTTTCTCCTTCTGCTTCAGATTCTGCTTCTGCTTCTTCGGCTTCTCCTGTTTCTTCTGCTTCTGTTTCTCCTGCTTCTTCTGCTTCTCCTGCTTCTCTTTCTGCTTCGCTTCTGCTTCTCCTTCTGCTTCTGCTTCTGCTCTTCTCCTTCTTCTGTTTCTTTTGCTTCTGTTTCTTCTGCTTCTTCTTCTGTTTCTTCTGCTTCTACTTCTGCTTCTCCTTCTCCAATTTCTGCTTCTACTTCTGCTTCTTCTGATTCTCCTGCTTCTCCTTCTTGTTCTCCTTCTGTTTCTGCTTCTCTTTCTGCTTCTGCTTCTCCTTCTGCTGCTCCTTCTCCTTCTCCTTCTGCTGCTTCTCCCACTGCTTCTGCTTCTGCTTCTTTTGCTTATTCTTTTTCTTCTGCTTCTGCTTCTCCTGCTTCTGCTTCTTCTGCTTCTACTGCTTCTCCTTATGCTTCTCCTTATGCTTCTCCTTATGCTTCTCCTTATGCTTCTTCTTCTTCTTCTTCTTCGTCTTCTTCTTCTTCTTCTTCTTCTTCTTCTTCTTCTTCTTCTTCTTCTTCTTCTTCTTCTTCTTCTTCTTCTTCTTCTTCTTCTTCGTCTTCTTCTTCGTCTTCTACATCTCTTTCTTCTGCTTTTCCTGCTTCTTCTGCTTCTACTGCTTCTCTTTCTGCTTCTCATTCTGCTTCTCATTCTGCTTCTGCTTCTCCTATTGATTCTGCTGCCCTTCCTTCTCCTTCTCCTTCTCCTACTTCTGCTTCTCCTTCTGCATCTGCTTCTTCTGCTTCTCC
>NW_012325063.1:0-1395 GCF_000151885.1 Dipodomys ordii
AGTCAAATATCGAACCCGCCAAGCTTAAGGGGGTGGGATGGGTCGCGTATAGATGGTTTATAATCTAGTTTTTGCTCCAGATTCAAGATTTATCAAGTAAGCTACAAATTAGGTAACATTGGCTGCTCCATGGAATCCGCCCCCCCCCGCCTTCGGGCTTCCCTGGAGTCCTGCTCCTAATTATCTCTTTAATATCTCTTTATCTTCCAGCCCCTGCTTCCTGACCGGATGGTGATATCTGAAGCACTCAGCGGCAACCAGACAGCCAGAGGGGAACGCGAGCTATCCATGCAGGTGGCGTAACCGTCCATCCTCACCCCCCCCCCGCAGGCGATTACTCGACCACGACCACGACTTCCGACCCCCCCTCCGCACCAAAATCCACAACCCTACCCTCGGAACAAAATAAAACAAATTTGCTTGAATCTCACGCTGCCTTTTGTTTGTAATTGACGCAATAGGCGAAGGGGAGGGATCTCATTTCTGGTGCCTCACGGGGGGGGAGGGGGGATGGGGCGGGGGAATTGGAGAGGAGAGAAGAGGGGGCAGAGGGCATCTCAGTGTATCTGTGTGTGTGGGTGCATGCATCTTTGAGGAAACTCAAAGATCGGACGCGACAGAGCATGTATGTAGTCCAGCCGGACCAATTCACCACGTCTCTGTCTCTTGTCTCTCTGTTTCTGTTTCTCCATTTCTCTCTCTGTGTCTCTCTTTGTCTCTGTCTGTCTGTCTGTCTGTCTCTCTGTCTGTCTGTCTGTCTCTCTCTCTCTTTCTCTCGTTTGAATTCTCTCTCCCGCCCGCCCGCCCGCCCGCACTCCCTCCCTCCTTTTCCTGTCGACTTGCCAGTCAATCCTGGGGCTTGAGCTACTGTACTGGCGCTCCAACACACAACGGTCCCAGTCCGAGCCTGCCTGCCTGCCTGCCTGCCTATGCATGGGCCCCATACTCCAACGAGGCACATCATCATCCCCACCCCACCCCTTCTCTGAAAAGAAGGCAGTCTTTCTCTGGGCCAGCCAGCCTGGGCCGGTTTTCTCAGTCAGTCAGTGCGTGGTTTGTTTGTTCTTTTTTCCCCCATGCATTCATGAGAGAAAACTGCAACTCACAAAACCACCCCCTCCCCCCCCGTCAGGCACCAGAAATGAGATCCCTCCCCTTCGCCTATTGCGTCAATTACAAACAAAAGGCAGCGTGAGATTCAAGCAAATTTGTTTTCTTTTGTTCCGAGGGTAGGGTTGTGGATTTTGGTGCAGGGGGGGTGTCGGAGGTCGTGGTCTTGGTCGAGTAATCGCCTGCGGGGGGGGTTAGGATGGACGGTTACGCCACCTGCATGGATGGCTCGCGTTCCCCTCTGGCTGTCTGGTTGCCGCTGATTGCTTCAGATATCACCATCCG
>NW_012325064.1:0-1395 GCF_000151885.1 Dipodomys ordii
CGCTGTTTCCTCCTGTGTCCCGCTGTGTCCTCGCTGTGTCCTTCTGTATCCCGCTGTGTCCCCCGCTGTCTCCCCCACTATTTCCCCGCTGTGTCCCGCTGTGTCCCACTCTGTGTTCCCAGCTGTGTCCCGCTGTGTCCCGATAAGTCCCACTGTGTCCGCTACAGTGTCCCCCGCTGTGTCCCTTTGTGTACCCCACTGTGTCCCGCTGTGTCACCCGTTGTGTCCCCCGCTGTGTCCACCACTGTATCCCCACTGAGTGCCGCTGTACCCCGCTGTGTCCCCGGCTGTGTCCCCCACTGTGTCCCGCTCTTTCCCGCTGTGTCCCGCTGTGTCCTTGCTGTGTCCCCATTTGTGTCCCTCTGTGTCCTCTCTGTGTCCCCCGCTGTGTCCCGCTGTGTCCCCATGTGTCACGCTGTGTCCTCTCCGTGTATCCCTCTGTGTCCCGCTGTGTCCTCGCTGTGTCCCACACTGTGTCCCCGCTGTGTCCCTGCTGTGTCCCACTGTGTCCATGCTGTGTCCTGCTCTGACCCCCGCTGTGTCCCTCTGTGTCCCCCGCTGTGTCCCGCTGTGTCCCTGCTGTGTCCCCGCTGAGTCCCGCTGTGTCTTGCTGTGTCCCCGCTGTGTCCCCGCTGTGTCCCGCTGTGTCTCTCGTGTGTCCTCGTTGTGTAACTGCTATGTCCCTCTGTGTCCCCGCTGTGTTCCACTGTCTCCCGCAGTGTCCCCCTATGTCCCCGCTGTGTCCTCGCTTTGTCCCCCGCTGTGTCCCACAGTGTCCCCCGCTGTGCCCCCGCTGTATCCCCGCTGTGTCCTGTATCCCGCTGTGTTCTTGCTGTGACCCCCGCTGTGTCCCGGTGTGTCCTCCGCTGTGTCCTTCTGTTTCCCACTGTGTCCCGCTGTGTCCCGCTGTGTCCTCGCTGTGTTCCACTGTGTCCACCGCTGTGTCCCACTGTGTCCCCCGCTGTGTCCCCCACTGTGTCCTGCTGTGTACCCCGCAGTGTCACGCTGTGTCCCAGCTGTCCGCCTGTGTGTCACCGATGTCCCCTGCTGTATCCTCCGCTGTGTCCCGATGTGTCCTCTCTGTGTCCCGCTGTGTCTCCGCTTTGTGTCCGCTGTGTCCCGCTGTGTCCCTGGTGTGTCCTCGCTGTGTAACTGCTGAGTCCCTCTGTGTCCCCGCTGTGTCCCACTGTGTCCCCGCTGTGTCCCAACTGTGTCCCCGCTGTGTCCTCCTTTGTCCCACTGTGTCCTCACTTTGTCCTTCTGTATCCCGCTGTGTCCCCCGTTGTGTCCCCCACTATTTCCCCACTGTGACACGCTGTGTCCATGATGTGTCCCGCTGTGTTCCGCTGTGTCCTAGCTGTGTCCACGCTGTGTCCCGCTGTATCCCAACTGTGT
>NW_012325065.1:0-1395 GCF_000151885.1 Dipodomys ordii
CCTTCTCTTTCTCCTTCTCCTTATTCTTCTTCTGCTTCTCTTCTGCTTCTGCTTCAGCTTCTTCTACTTGTTCTATTTCTTCTGCTTCAGGTCCTGCTTCTGCTTCTTTGGCTTCTTCTGATTCTTTGCTTCTGCTTCTCCTGCTACTGCTTCTTCTGCTTCTCTTTCTGCTTCTCCTTCTGCTTCTGCTTCTCCTTCTACTCCTTCTCCTTCTTCTGTTTCTTCTTCTTCTTCTTCTTCTGCTTCTCCCGCTTCTGCTTCTTCTGCTTCTCCTTCCTTTCCTCTTCTTCTGCTTCTCCTTCTCCTTCTTCTGCTTCTCTTTCTGCTTCGGCTTCTTCTGATTCTCCAACTAATCCTTCTTCTTCTCCTTCTGTTTCTGCTTCTCTTTCTGTTTCTGCATCTCCTTCTGCTTCACCTTCTGCTGCTCCTTCTCCTTCTTCTGTTTCTCCCTCTGCTTCTGCTTCTGCTTCTTATGCTTCTTCTTTTTCTTCTGCTTCTGCTTCTCCTGCTTCTGCTTCTTCTGCTTCTACTGCTTCTTTTTCTGCTTCTGGTTCTTCTGCTTCTACTTCTCTTTCTGCTTCTGCTTCTCCTGCTTGTTTTTCTGCTTCTTCTGCTGCTTCTCCTTCTGCTGCTTCTTCTACTTCTCCTTCTGCTTCTCTTTTTGCTTCTCCTTCAGCTTCTGCTTCTTCTGTTTCTCCTGCCTGAATTTCTGGTTCTACTTCTTCTGCTGCTTCTCCTTCTGCTTCTGCTTCTGCTTCTGTTTCTGCTTCTTCTGCTTCTACTCTTTCGGCTTCTCCGTCTTCTGCTTATTGTGCTTCTCCTGCTTCTTTTTCTGCTTCTCATTCCTCTTCAGCTTCTCCTTCTGCTTCTGCTTATCCACCTTCTCCTACTTCTGCTTATCCTTCAACTTCTGCTTCTTATGCTTCTCCTGCTTCACCTTCTGCATCTCCTTCTGCTTGTGCTTGTCCTTATGCTTCTTCTTCTGCTTCTGCTTCTCCTTCTCCTTCTTTTGCTTCTCCTTCTTCTCCTTCTGCTTCTCCAGATTCTGCTTCTCCTGCTACTCCTTCTGCTTCTGCTTCTTCTGCTTCTCCTTCTGCATCTTCTTCTGCTTCTGTTTCTCCTTCTCCTTCTGATTCTCCTTCAGCTTCTTCTTCTTCTGCTTTACCTGCTTCTCTTTCTGCTTCTCCTTCTACTCCTCCTTCTGTTTCTCCTTCTCCTTCCTATTTTTCTGCTTTTCCTTCTGCTTCTGCTACACCTGCTACAGCTTCTACTTCTTCTGTTTCTTCTGCTTCTCTTTCTGCTTTTGATTCTCTTTCTGCTTCTGCTTCTCCTTCTGCTTCTCAATATGCTTCTCCAGATTAATGCTTCTTCTGCTTCTCCTGCTTCTCCTTCTGC
>NW_012325066.1:0-1395 GCF_000151885.1 Dipodomys ordii
AAGTGCCCTGCCATCTAAGTATCCAATGGATGGGACAAGTAATAAGTCTGCCATGAACACAGACTGTTAGTATTAATAAGCGAGTGCTCAGGTGTATGTATTGTTATGCTGACCTTACCTGCCTTCAGATATAGGGCCCAGTAGTGGCATGTCACTTTCATGTGAAGCTCCATTGTTAATTTTTTGAAGACCTTACATCGTGGCAAGTCTAATTCATATTCCCAATGACAGTGGGAGTATGAAGCGTCAATGTTCCCGCTACACCCTTGCAGATATTTGATTTTTCCTTCATGATAGCCATTCTGACTATAGCAAAGGTGGAATTTCAAGGTCATTTTGATTGTTACTTTTATGACACCCTGGAGGTTGCACACTTCATGTTGAAATGAAATGAGGCACTTAGAAGCCCTGTCAGCCACTGCTAGGTGAACCTGTGGAACCCCCTAGAAAAAGAACAGGGTGTTGAGTGTGGGCGGCCGATTCTGAGAAATGAGCTTAGCACCTACATTTTGCTGGCGACCCTGTGTTCTGGCCCTGTATATGCTTGGCTTGTATAACCTCAGGAAGTTCTAACTACTTCACTGACCCATGCCCACCCCCCCCCCCCGGGCTGCCCCTGGGTCCCCGATACCTCGGAGCAGCCACGCCGGTTACATTTCTTTTCGCTGCTACTAAGTCACCTCCTAAGATTCAGTCTGAGTCCCGAGACAGCCTGGGTGTCACGGAGTGCCTCCCGCCCACTAGTCTGGGTCGGTCCCGCCGAGAGGCTGGCCTGGGGCCGCAGCCCGCGCCGCGCGGGGTCCGCGCGCGCCCTCCCGGCCTCGCCCGGGTCTGCAGGCAGCCCCCACCGGGAGGACAGGGGCCGTCCAGTCCGGCCGTCTCCTTGCTGAGGAGCATCGCCGCCCAGCGCTGGTCCACACTGGAGTTTTCCGGCTGAGTGTCTCAGGAGGAAAGCCCGGCGGCCCTCCCCACCTGCCCGCCGGCTCCCGACCCCAGCAGCTGGCGGGCGGCGCAGCGCACTGTGGGAAATGTAGTCTTCCGTCGAGCACCCACCCGTGGGAGGGTCTTCCGGGTTCCTTCTGTGCGTGCGCTTCCCCGTCCTAAAATTCTGGTTCTGGGGCTCCGGCCGCGGGGCTCTGCGGTAGGACCTGCGTTCGGGGCTGGTGGAGGCGCCAGGCTCCCGCCCTGCCTCCGCGGGCCTTGGGAGCCGGGCGGCGAGTGGATCGCCGGCCGCGGAGCCGCAGGCGCGAGCCGCGTGGCTCCCTCTGGTCCCGGGCTGGGGTCCACGGTTGCTTTGTCGGAGTCGCCGGGCGACCGTCCACCGCCTGTGCCTGCCCGGACCGGGGGAGGGAGCGGGCCCGTCCCGCGCCGCGGGGCCCGGCGGGCAGGGCATGA
>NW_012325067.1:0-1395 GCF_000151885.1 Dipodomys ordii
CACATTATCATCTTACACATGAAATGTTGGAATTATCTATTAACTAAATTCTTATTATATCTCACTTGAAAGAATAGTCTAGTCAATTAGAATGCTAAAATCATTAGTGAATTTATAAATTAAATATTTTACTTGAAAAGAATTTTGTAGGATCCTATAGAATATTAAATTACAAACAAAAAATATCTATTTTAAATCTAAATTCTAATTTAGCCAGGTCTACAAAGTCCTACATTAAATGAACTTTCCTATTTCATCAAGCTTAAACTTTTGTAATCCTTCATCATTTCTTGGGACTCTAACAGAATGATACTTACTTTTTCAAATTTTTGGTTGGGAATCATGAGCTCTCTTTCATATAGAAATGTTCTCTAATTAAGACAAAATTTAAAACACAACTGAGGATTATATATGAGTTTCATTTCAATAGGAAACTTGACTTCTCAAAGCATAATGACAAAATTTGCCCAAATTTCCAACTGTGTATTCCTTTCTTGTTTATTTTTTATTCCTTTCTTGGTTGGTTTTATTGAGACAAAATTATATTCTACTAGTTGGCCAATGTTTCTGATCAGCTCATGTAAATTGGGATTGGAGTCCATGGGGTCCATTAAATACAAGATCATGTCATTTTCATGTTTTTTACTTCTTGTTTCTATTTTTAAATATATTATTTTTTATTGTGAAAAAATTGTACGGAGGGATTAAAATTACCTGGGCAAGATAATGAGTACATTTCTTCTAAAGCGTTGTAGCCTCCTACTTTGTTTCCCCTTCCCATCCCGTCCCATCATGCCCCTTTGCCCCCACCCAATCCTCCTCCCCAACACCAAAGTTGTAAAGTTCATTTTCGATATAAATACTTGTACATCTCATTGTTGCAATGGGTCTACCTGTTTCCCTATTTAAAGGATTTGTCTTTTCCCTTCCCCTCCGCAAATTATACTAACATCAAATACAGTGAAAGCAGGGGTTATGCCGTGGGGGAGGGACATACAAAGCAAAAAAGAAATAATCTTACAAATGTGATAGAAACAATCCCATGAAAGAAAAAAAAACATTTGAATACATATCTTAGGGTTCATTTCCCTAACATCAACTTATCTGAACTATTCTGCTTGACTCAGGCATATACTAGTTACTGTAAATAAGGGAAACCATCGGACCTATGTTTCTTTGGGCCTGGCATACTTCAATTAATATAATATTTTCCAAGTCTTTCAATTGCCTAACAAATGGGGCAATGTCATTCTTTCTGATGGAGGCATAGAATTCCATTGTGTATATATACCACGTTTTCTTGATGCATTCATGTACTGAGGGGCATCTGTGTTGGTTCCATATCTTAACTATGCTAAATATGAAGCAATAAACATAGTCGTGTTGGAAGCTTTA
>NW_012325068.1:0-1395 GCF_000151885.1 Dipodomys ordii
CTCGCTGTGTCCCCCGCTGTGTCTGCTGTGTTCCCGCTGTGTCCAAGCTGTGTCCCGCTGTGTGCCCCGCTGTGTCTGCTGGGTCCCGCTGTGTCCCCGCTGTGTCCTGCTGTGTCCTCGCTGTGTTCCCCGCTGTGTCCCGCTGTGTCCCCCGCTGTGTCCCGCTGTGTCTACTGCTGTGTCCCCACTGTGTCCCTCTGTGTCTCGCTGTGTCCCGCTGTGTCCTCGCTGTTTCCCCCGCTGTGTTCTGCTGTGTCCTCGCTGTGTCCCCCGCTTTGTCCCGTTGTGTACCCAGCTGTGTACCCCGCTGTGTCCCGCTGTGTCCCTGCTGTATCGACGCTGTGTCCTGCTTGGTCCCGCTGTGTCCTCGCTGTGTTCCCCGCAGTGTCCCGCTGTTTACTCCTCTATGTCCCCCGCTGTGTCCCGCTGTGTCCCGCAGTGTACTGCTGTGTCCCCTGCTGAGTCCCGCTGTGTCCCCGTTGTGTCCCAATATGTCCTTGCTGTGTCACGCGCTGGGTCCTGCTGTGTCCCCCCTGTGTCCCCCGCTTTGTCCCGCTGTATCTGGCTGTGTCCCCCGCTGTGTCCCCCACAGTGTCAGCGCTGTGTCCCGATGTGTCCTCGCTGTGTCCCGCTGTGTCTCGCTGTGCCCCAACTGTGTCCCGTTGTGTTCACAGCTGTGTACCACGCTGTGTAACGCTGTGTCCCCGCTGTATCGACCCTCTGTACAGCTGGGTCCCGCTGTGTCCTCGCTGTGTCCCCGCTGTGTCCCGCTGTGTCCCCCGCTGTGTCCCGCTGTGTCCCCGCAGGTTCACCGCTGTTTCACGCTGTGTCCCGCTGTGTTCGGTGGTGTCCCGCTTTGTCCCCTGCTGTGGCCCCCCTGAGCCACCTTGGTGTCCCTGCTGTGTCCCGCTGTGTCCTCGCTGTGTCCGCCTCTGTCTCTCGCTCTGTCCACCGCTGTGTCTCATGCTTTGTCCCCGCCGGGTCCCGCTGTGTCCCGCTCTGTTCCCCACTGTGTCCCCCGCTGAGTCCTCTATGTGTCGCCGCTGTGTCCCGCTGTGTCCTCGCTGTTTCCCCTGCTATCTCCCGCTTTGTCCCACGCTGTGTCCCGCTGTGTCCCGCTGTGTCCTCGCTGTGTCCCCCGCTGTGTCCTGCTGTGTTCCCGCTGTGTCCCAAGCTGTGTCCCGCTGTGTGCCCCGCTGTGTCCTGCTGGGTCCCGCTGTGTCCCCGCTGTGTCCCTGCTGTGTCCTCGCTGTGTTCCCCGCTGTGTCCCGCTGTGTCCCCCGCTGTGTCCCGCTGTGTCTACTGCTGTGTCCCCACTGTGTCCCTCTGTGTCTCGCTGTGTCCCGCTGTGTACCTCGCTGTTTCCCCCGCTGTGTTCTGCTGTGTCCTCGCTGT
>NW_012325069.1:0-1395 GCF_000151885.1 Dipodomys ordii
TCGGGGGACACAGTGATGTTCAAATGCAGGACATATTGGAGGGACATAGTGAGTCTCAGTGTGATTCAGTGTTTATCACTATGGGACTCAGTGGGGGACATTGCAGGACACAGCGGGAAGCAGCGTTGACACAGCAATGGACACAGCTGGATAATGCGGGACACAGGGGGACTCAGCGTGGGACACCGCTTGACACAGTGAGTGACATAGTTTTTTTTTTTTTTGGACATAGCGTGGGACACAGCGTGGGATACAGCGGACATAGCGGGACACATCTATGGACACAGAGGGGACTCAGGGGGACACAGCGGGACACAGCGGGGACATAGCAGGACACAGTTGGACACAGCGGGAACACAGGCGGATACAGCGGGTGACACAGCGGGACACAGCGGGACACAGCGGGACACAGCGGGGGACACAGAGGGGACACAGCGGGACACAGCGGGACACAGCAGGGGACACAGCAGGACACAGCAGGTCACAGCCTGGGACACAGCATGACACAGTGGGGACACAGCAGGGACACAGCTGGGGACACAGCGGGACACAGCGGGACACAATAGGGGACACAGCGGACTAAGCAGGGGACACAGAGGGGTACACAGCCGGACACAGGGGCGGACAAAGCAGGACACAGCGGGGGACACAGCGAGGACACAGCAGGACACTGCGGGAGACACAGCAAGGACACAGTGTGACACAGCGGAACACAGCGGGACACAGCAGGGACACAGCAGGGGACACAGCGGGACACAGCGGGGGACACAGGGGAAAAATCGGGACACAGCGGGGACACAGTGGGACTCAGCAGGGTCACAGCGGGACACAGTGGGACACAGCGGGACACACCTGGGACACAGCGGGGGACACAGCGGGGACATAGCGGGACACAGTGTGGACACAGCGGATGACACAGCGGGACACAGGGGGACACAGCAGGGACAAAGCGGGACACAACGATGGACACAGAGGGGCCTCAGGGGGACACAGCGGGACACAGCATGGACATAGCAGGACACAGTTGGACACAGCGGGAACACAGGGGGATACAGCGGGTGACACAGGGGGACAAAGCGGGACACAGCGGGACACAGCGGGGGACACAGCGGGGGATACAGAGGGCGACACTGCGGGACACAGCGGGACACAGCAGGGGACACAACGGGGACACAGCGGGGACACAGCGGGACACAGCGGAACACAGCGGGAACACAGCGGGACACAGCAGGGACACAGCAGGACACAGCGGGACATAGTGGAGGACACAGCGGGACACAGCAAGACATAGCGAGGACACAGCATGGGACACAGCGGGACACAGCGGGAGACGCAGCGTGGGACACAGCGGGGGACACTGCGAGACACAGCCGCGGACACAGCGGGGGAAACAGA
>NW_012325070.1:0-1395 GCF_000151885.1 Dipodomys ordii
AGAGGAGCTTCGGCATTCTCTTTCAGAATTTTATATCCAGTGAATCCGGCAACGCTGACAAAAGTAAAGAGATCGTCTGTCTCAGTCGTATAGCGCCCATGAGACGGAGTAGGCAACGATTGGGGGAATATGTGAATGTTATATAAAGCTCTTCGTAGAGACTAAATCCAGGGTGAAATAATTCCAAACCTGAACTCCAATCTCCTAGGATAGATGTGTGAGCCTCAACGAGCCGCTGAAAAACACAAGGAATAAAAGGAGTAATTAGTCCTCCCCCCTCCCCGTCGTCATGGCTAAGACAGAGGAAAAGCAAATGATGATAATAATGAATCATAACAACCTATATGTATGTGTATGTCAGAACTCTCACTCCCCACTGCCGGGTAGGTGAGGACTGACTGACTGAGTGAGTGACTGACCCGACCCGTGTTTTGCCCCTCCCGCCGCCCCATCCACCTTGTCGACGGCGAACGCGCGCCATCTAGCGGTGGTTTTGTGAATTGCAGTTTTCTCTCATGAAATGCATGGGGGAAAAAGAGTACAAACAAACCACGCACTGACTGACTGAGAAAACCGGCCCAGGCTGGCTGGCCCCGAGAGAGACTGCCTTCTTTTCAGAGAAGGGGTGGGGTGGGGATGATGATGTGCCTCGTTGGAGTATGGGGCCCATGCATAGGCAGGCAGGCAGGCAGGCAGGCTCGGAGTGGGACCGTTGTGTGTTGGAGCGCCAGTACAGTAGCTCAAGCCCCAGGATTGACTGGCAAGTCGAGAGGAAAAGGAGGGAGGGAGTGCAGGAGGGCGGGCGGGCGGGAGAGAGAATTCAATCGAGAGAGAGAGAGAGAGAGAGACAGACAGACAGACAGACAGACAGACAGACAGAGACAAAGAGAGACACAGAGAGAGAAATAGAGAAACAGAAACAGAGAGACAAGAGACAGAGACGTGGTGAATTGGTCCGGCTGGACTACATACATGCTCTGTCGCGTCCGAACTTTGAGTTTCCTCAAAGATGCACGCACGCACACACACAGATACACTGAGATGCCCTCTGCCCCCACTTCTCTCCTCTCCAATTCCCCCGCCCCCTCCCCCCTCACCCCCCCCGTCAGGCACCAGAAATGAGATCCCTCCCCTTCGCCTATTGCGTCAATTACAAACAAAAGGCAGCGTGAGATTCAAGCAAATTTGTTTTATTTTGTTCCGAGGGTAGGGTTGTGGATTTTGGTGTGGGGGTGGGGGTCGGAGGTCGTGGTCATGGTCGAGTAATCGCTGCGGGGTTGGGAGGGTGAGGTGGACGGTTACGCCACCTGCATGGATGGCTCACGTTCCCCTCTGGCTGTCTGGTTGCCGCTGAGTGCTTCAGATATCACCATCCGGTCAGGAAGCAGGGGCTGA
>NW_012325071.1:0-1395 GCF_000151885.1 Dipodomys ordii
TCTCTTTCTGCTTCTCCTTCTGCTTCTGCTTCTCCTTCTGCTCCTTCTCTTTCTTCTGTTTCTTCTTCTTCTGCTCCTCCCGCTTCTGCTTCTTCTGCTTCTCCTGCTTGTCCTTCTCCTTCTCCTTCTTCTTCTTCTTCTTCTTCTTCTTCTTCTTCTTCTTCTTCTTCTTCTTCTTCTTCTTCTTCTTCTTCTTCTTCTTCTTCTTCTTCTTCTTCTTCTTCTTCTTCTTCTTCTTCTTCTTCTTCTTCTTCTCTTTCTGCTTCTGCATCTCCTTCTGCTTCACCTTCTGCTGCTCTTTCTCCTTCTTCTGTTTCTCCCTCTGCTTCTGCTTCTTATGGTTCTTCATTATCTTCTGCTTCTGCTTCTCCTGCTTCTGCTTCTTGTGCTTGTACTGCTTCTTCTTCTGCTTCTGCTTCTTCTGCTTCTACTTCTCTTTGTGCTTCTGCTTCTCCTGCTTGTTTTTCTGCTTCTTCTGTTGCTTCTCCTTCTGCTGCTTCTTCTACTTCTCCTTCTCCTTCTCTTTTTGCTTCTCCTTCTGCTTCTGCTTCTTCTGTTTCTCCTGCCTGAATTTCTGATTCTACTTCTTCTGCTGCTTCTCCTTCTGCTTCTGCTTCTGCTTCTGTTTCTGCTTCTTCTGCTTCTACTCTTACGGCTTCTCCTGCTTCTGCTTATTGTGCTTCTCCTGTTTCTATTTCTGCTTCTCATTCCTCTTCTGCTTCTCATTCTGCTTCTGCTTCTCATTCTGTTTCTCCTTCTGCTTTTGCTTCTCTTTCTGCTTCTGCTTCTCCTTCTGCTTCTCCAGATTCTGCTTCTTCTGCTTCTCCTGCTTCTCCTTCTGCTTCAGATTCTGCTTCTGCTTCTTCGGCTTCTTCTGTTTCTGCTTCTCCTTCAGCTTCTGCTTCTTCTGTTTCTCCTGCTTCTCCTTCTGCATCTACTTCTGCTTGTGCTTGTCCTTATGCTCCTTCTTCTTCTTCTTCTTCTTCTCCTTCTTTTGCTTCTGCTTCTTCTGCTTTTCCTGCTTCTCCTTCTGCTTCTGCTTCTTCTGCTTCTCCTGCTTCTCCTGCATCTTCTTCTGCTTCTGCTTCTCCTTCTCCTTCTTCTGCTTCTCCTTCTGATTCTCCTTGTGCTTCTTCTTCTTCTGTTTACCTGCTTCTCTTTCTGCTTCTCCTTCTGCTTCTCCTTCTGTTTCTCCTTCTCCTTCTTGTTCTTCTGCTTTTCCTTCGGCTTCTCCTTCTGCTTCTGCTACAACGGCTACTGCTTCGATTCTTCTGTTTCTTCTGCTTCTCCTTCTGCTTTTGATTATCTTTCTGCTTCTGCTTCTCCTTCAGCTTCTCATTCTGCTTCTCCAGATTCTGCTTCTTCTGCTTCTCCTGCTTCTCCTTCTGCTTCAGG
>NW_012325072.1:0-1395 GCF_000151885.1 Dipodomys ordii
ACAGCGGGACACAGCGGGGGACACTGCAGGGACACATTGGGACACAGTAGGACACAGCGTAGGACAAAGCGGGAGACAGCAGAGGACACAGCGAGGACACAGCTGGACACAGCGGGGACACAGAGGGGACTCAGCAGGGGACATAGTGGGAAAAAAGCGGGACACCACGGGACACAGTAGGACACAACAAGACACAGCGGGGGACACAGTAGGACAGAGCGGGAGACACAGCGGGGAACTGAGGGGGACACCACGAATAACAGAGCAAGGACACAGCGGGACCCAGCGGGACACAGCCTCGATACAGCGGGATTCACAGCGTTACACAGCGGGTTACAAAGCTGGGGACACAAAAGGACACAGTGGTGGACACAGCGGGACACAGCGGGACAGAGTGGGACACAGATGGGATAAAGCGTGAGACACAGCGGGGGACAGAGCGGGAGACAGCGGGGGACACAGCGAGGACACAGCGGGGGACACAGCAATTACTCAGCGGAACACAGCGTGGGACACAGTGAGGACACAGGGGGACACAGCGGGACACAGCTGGACACAGCAGGAACACAGCAGTAGACACAGCGGAACACAGCAGGGGACACAGCGGGACACAGCGGGGGACACAGGGAGGACAGAGCGGGACACAGCGGGGACACAGCGGGGACTCAGCGGTGGACACAGCGGGGGACAAAGCTGGACTCCACGGGACAGCGCGGGACACAGCGGGGACTAGGGGGAGACAGAGCGCGACACAGCGAGGACACAGCGGGACACAGCGGGGGACACAGCGGGACACAGCGCAGAACACAGCGGGACAAAGCAGGGGACACAGCAGGGAACACAGCGGGACACAGCGGGGTACCCAGCGGGAAACTGCGGGGGGCCCAGCGAGGACACAGCAGGACACAGCGGGGGACACAGACAGGAAAACAGCAGGGGACACTCCGAGGGACCCAGCGGGACCCAGCGGGACACAGCGTCGATACAGCGGGGATACAGCTTTACACACTGTGGTACACATCTGTGGACACAAGGGGACACAGTGGGGGCACAGCGGGACACAGCGGGACACAGTGGGACAAAGCGAAGACAAATCGTGAGATACAGCGGGGGACAGAGCGGGAGACAGCAGGGGACACAGGGAGGACACAGCAGGGCACAGCGGCACACAGCAGGGACAGAGCGGGACACAGCGGGACTCAGCGGGGAACACAGCGAGGACACAGCGGGACACAGCGTCGATACAGCGGGGATACAGCGTTACACAGCGTGGTACACATATGTGGATATAACGGGACACAGTGGGGGGCAGATCGGGGACACAGTGGGACACAGTAAGGACAAATCCGTGAGAAGAACTAGGGGGACAGAGCGGGAGACAGCGGGGGACACATC
>NW_012325073.1:0-1395 GCF_000151885.1 Dipodomys ordii
GGAGAAACAGAAGCAGAAGAAGCAGCAGAAGGAGATTGCAGAAGGAGAAGAAGATGCAGAAGGAGAAGCAGGAGAAGCAGAAGAAGCAGAAGCAGAAGGAGAAGGAGAAGTAGGAGAAGGAGAAGGAAGAGCCACAGAAGCAATAGGAGAAGCAGAAGGAGAAGCAGAAGCAGAATGAGAAGCAGAAAGAGAAGCAGTAGAAGAAGAAGAAGCAGGAAAAGCAGAAGCAGCAGAAAGAGAAGAAGAAGAAGAAGAAGAAGAAGAAGAAGAAGAAGAAGAAGAAGAAGAAGAAGAAGAAGAAGAAGAAGAAGAAGAAGAAGAAGAAGAAGAAGAAGAAGAAGAAGGAGAAGGAGAAGCAGTAGAAGCAGGAGAAGCAGAAGCAGAAGAAAAAGAATAAGCATAAGAAGCAGAATCAGAGGGAGAAGCAGAAGCAGGAGAAGCAGAAGCAGAAGAAGCAGCAGAAGGAGAAGCTGAAGCAGAAGAAGATGCAGAAGGAGAAGCAGGAGAAGCAGAAGAAGGAGAAGGAGAAGGCGAAAGAGAAGGATTAGGAGTAGGAGAAGCAAAAGGATAAGCAGAAGCAGAAAGAGACGCAGAAGTAGAAGCAGCACGAGAAGTAGGAGAAGCAGGAGAAGCAGAAGCAGGAGAAGCAGAATAAACAGAAGACGCAGAAGCAGAATGAGAAGCAGAAGGAGAAATTGAAGCAGAAGTAGAAGCAGAAGTAGAAGCAGAAGGAGAAGCAGAAGCAGAAGGAGAAGCAGAAGAAGGATAAGGAGAAGCAGAAAGAGAAGCACAACGAGAAGCAGGAGAAGCAGAAGCAGGAGAAGCAGAAGCAGAAGAAACATAGGAAGGAGAAGAAGCAGAAGCAGAAGGAGAAGCTGAAACAGAAGGAAAAGCAGAAAGAGAAGCAGGAGAAGCAGAAGAAGCATCAGCAGGAGAACCAGGAGCAGAAGAAGCCGAAGAAGCAGAAGCAGAACCTGAAGCAGAAGGAGAAGCAGGAGAAGCAGAAGAAGCAGAATCTGGAGAAGCAGAAGGAGAAGCAGAAGCAGAAAGAGAAGCAAAAGCAGAAGGAGAAGCAGAAGGAGAAGCAGAAGAAACAGAAGAAGCAGAGGCATTAGCAGAAGAAGCAGAAGATGCTGAAGCAGAAGGAAAAGCAGAAGAACGAGAAGGAGAAGGAGTAGGAGAAGCAGAAGGAGAAGCAGAAGCAGAAAGAGAAGCAAAAGCAGAAGGAGAAGCAGAAGAACGAGAAGGTGAAGGAGAAGGAGAAACAGAAGGAGAAGCAGAAAGAGAAGCAGAAGAAGGAGCAGGAGAAGGATAAGCAGCAGGAGAAGCAGAAAGAGCAGCAGAAGGAGGAGTAGGAGATGCAGAAACAGGAGAAGCATAAGCAGAACAAACAGG
>NW_012325074.1:0-1395 GCF_000151885.1 Dipodomys ordii
CCCAAGGATTCCACCCTCATCCCTAGTGTCAGTGTCCCAGGAAATGGGGAGATGCAGGGTTGGGTGAGAAGGGGGCATCACCATACCCCTGGCCTGGAGCAGTGGGAACCACATAGCCCCACATCTTCACCCTTCCTCTCCTAGGTTGGAATTTTATGGCTTTATAAAGAGGTGGGGAACAGCAACTCCACACCTGCCTTCTCGGGTCTTTTCCTTTTTTCTGGGTTGGGGGGTGTTGGATGCAGAAGATAGGGACCCTTTGCTGTGTGAGTTCTTGTCCTCTGTTCTCAGTCACCCTCTCACCAGAGGAGGGTATCAGAAAATCCCACTAGGGAGATGACAGCGCTGGGGGTCAGATGAAAGGTGAATATCTGGGAGGAACACACTCTCTCTGACATACATACACCTGGCCTGTCCCCCCCATGGCAGCTACCAACAGTACTCACAGTTTGGTCACATTTCCCAGCTCTTCCAGCATCTTCTGGTGCTCCTGGTCCATCTGTTCTCCTTGTCCCTCCAAGAATCCACCCATTCGCCCAGAAGCTTCTAGGCTGGAAGTAGGGAGTGTGTCCATGTATGTAGCCTTTAGAACCCCATCCATTTCCTCAACACCATGCCCACCCCAGGTTAGACATTCCCTTGGGGACCCCATGACCCCCGGCTTGTTTTCAGTCCTTGCTCTGAGGAGCCACCTGTCTGGGGATTCCTTCACCCAGCGTCCTGGCTTAGGGTTTTGGTGAATGGGGATTTAAGGCTGGTTGTTCCCAAGGGGAAAAGTTTGGCCCTGGAGAAGGCGAGAGGCAGGGTGGTGCTGTGTCATTACAGTGGTGCTCCCCTTGGGTGGGAACCCTTGGTTCTGAAAAGGGAATGGGGAATGGGAACATGCATGATCTAGCTGTACATTGTCCCAGATGAGTAACCAACAAACTTAAGAGAGGCACTACTCTGAGTCTGAGTGTGTGTATGTGTGTGTATGTGTGTGTGTGTGTGTGTGTGTGTGTGTGAGAGAGAGAGAGAGAGAGAGAGAGAGAGAGATCATCTTTTTCCTTGTATAGCCTGACTGTGCTCAGGTGAGTGATCATTTGGCAAATTGTAGGTGCTGCATGGAAGACACTTCTGTCACTGTTCTGGATTTGTGTGTGTGTGTGTGTGTGTGTGTGTGTGTGTGTGACCATGTCTAAAAACAGCAAAAACAATTTATTTCTCTATGTGTATGTACTTGTAGTTGTTCTTTTTTCATCAGTACCAAGTATGAGCCCAGCCACAATTTTTGTTTTCTCCTTCACAGTTTCATGGATCCTTTGTGGAAGATTTCAGTAGACATTCCTTTCCTCCCCTTTCCACCTCACTTTTCCCCCTTTCCTGTAGCCCACAATAGCTGCTGGGCCTGCGTGG
>NW_012325075.1:0-1395 GCF_000151885.1 Dipodomys ordii
GCTTCTACTGCTTCTTCTTCTGCTTCTGCTTCTTCTGCTTCTACTTCTCTTTGTGCTTCTGCTTCTCCTGCTTGTTTTTCTGCTTCTTCTGCTGCTTCTCCTTCTGCTGCTTCTTCTCCTTCTCCTTCTCTTTTTGCTTCGCCTTCTGCTTCTGCTTCTTCTGTTTCTCCTGCCTGAATTTCTTTTTTTTTTGTCGGTCGTGGGACTTGAACTCTGGGCCTGGGCGCTGTCCTTCAGCTATTCAGCTAAGGCGAGCGCTCTACCACTTGAGCTACAGCGCCACTTCCGGTTTTCCAGTGCTTTATTGGAGATAGGAGTCTCACGCTCTCTCCTGCCCGGGCTGGCTTTGAACCGCCATCCTCAGATCTCAGCCTCCTGAGTAGCTAGGATTACAGGCATGAGCCACCAGTGCCCGGCTCCTGCCTGAATTTCTAATTCTACTTCTTCTGCTGCTTCTCCTTCTGCTTCTGCTTCTACTTCTGATTCTGATTCTGCTTCTTCTGCTTCTTCTCTTTCGGCTTCTCCTGCTTCTGCTTCTTGTGCTTCTCCTGCTTCTCTTTCTGCTTATCATTCCGCTTCTGCTTCTCCTTCTGCTTCTGCTTCTCCTCCTTCTCCTTCTCCTACTTCTGCTTCTCCTTCAGCTTCTGCTTCTTCTGCTTCTCCTTCTGCATCTCCGTCTGCTTGTGCTTGTCCTTATGCTTCTTCTTCTGCCTCTGCTTCTCCTTCTCCTTCTTTTGCTTCTCCTTTTGCTTCTGCTTCTTCTGCTTTTCCTGCTTCTCCTTCTGATTCTGCTTCTTCTGCTTCTCCTTCTTCTTCTTCTGCTTTACCTGCTTCTCTTTCTGCTTCCCCTTCTTCTTCTCCTTGTGTTTCTCCTTCTCCTTCTTGTTCTTCTGCTTTTCCTACTGCTTCTGCTACAACTGCTACTGCTTCTACTTCTTCTGTTTCTTCTGCTTCTCCTTCTGCTTTTGATTCTCTTTCTGCTTCTGCTTCTCCTTCTGCTTCTCATTCTGCTTCTCCAGATTCTGATTCTTCTGCTTCTCCTGCTTCTCCTTCTGTTTCAGGTTCTGCTTCTGCTTCTTCGGATTCTTATGCTTCTGCTTCTCCTGCTTCTGCTTCCCCTCCTTCTCTTTCTGCTTCTCCTTCTGCTTCTGCTTCTTGTCCTTCTCCTGTTTCTTCTGCTTGTTCTTCTCCTGTTTCTGCATTTCCTGCTTCTCCTTCTGCTGCTCTTTCTGTTTCTCCTGCCGCTTTTCCTTCTACTGCTCCTTCTTCTGCTTCTCTTTCTGCTTCTACTCTTGTTTCTCCTTCTCCTTCTCCTTCTAGTTCTTCTGCTTTTCCTTCTGCTTCTCCTTCTGCTTCTGAATCTTCTGCTTCTTCATGATACTGCCTCTGCTTTTT
>NW_012325076.1:0-1394 GCF_000151885.1 Dipodomys ordii
GCTTCTGCTTCTCCTGCTTCTCGTTCTGCTTCTCTTTCTACTTCTCTTCTCCATCATCTGCTTCTCATTCTGCTTCTGCTTCTCATGCTTCTGCTTCAATTTCTCCTTCTGCTTCTCATTCTGCTTCTGCGTCTTCTGTTTCTCCTGCTTCTCCTACTTCTCGTGCTGCTTTTCCTTCTGCGTCTCTTTCTGCTTCTGCTTATCCTTTTGCTTCTCCTACTCCTAATCTTTATCTCTCGCCTTGTCCGTCTTCTTCTTCTGCTTCTCCTGCTGCTTCTGCTTCTGCTTATTCGACTATTACTGTTTCTTCTGCTTCTGCTTCAGATTGTGCTTCTTCTGTTTCTCCTTCTACTTCAGATTATGATTCTGCTTCTTCGGCTTCGCGTGTTTCTTCTGCTTCAGCTTCTCCTGCTTCTTCTGCTTCTCCTGCTTCTCCTTCTGCTTCTGCTTCTCCTTCTGCTTCTGCTTCTGCTCTTCTCCTTCTTCTGTTTCTTTTGCTTCTGTTTCTTCTGCTTCTTCTTCTACTGTTTCTTCTGATGCTACTTCTGCTTCTCCTTCTTCTCCTTCTCTTTCTGCTTCTACTTCTGCTTCTTCTGATTCTCCTGCTTCTCCTTCTTGTTCTCCTTCTGTTTCTGCTTCTCATTCTGCTTCTTCTTCTCCTTCTGCTGCTCCTTCTCCTTATCCTTCTTCTGATTCTCCCCCTGCTTCTGCTTCTGCTTCTTCTGCTTATCCTTTTTCTTCTGCTTCTGCTTCTCCTGCTTCTGCCTCTTCTGCTTCTACTGCTTCTACTTATGTGTCTCCTAATGCTTCTTTTTCTTCTTCTTTTTCTTCTTCTTGGTCTTCTCCTTCGTCTTCTTCTTCGTCTTCTTCTTCTTCTTCTTCTTCTTCTTCTTCTTCTTCTTCTTCTTCTTCTTCTTCTTCTTCTTCTTCTTCTCTTTCTTCTGCTTCTGCTTTTCCTGCTTCTTCTGCTTCTACTGCTTCTCTTTCTGCTTCTCATTCTGCTTCTGCTTCTCCTTTTGCTACTGCTGCCCTTCCTTCTCCTTATCCTTCTCCTACTTCTGCTTCTCCTTCTGCTTTTGCTTCTTCTTTTTCTCCTGCTTCTCCTTCTGCATCTTCTTCTGCTTCTGCTTCTCCTTCTGCTGCTTCTTCTGCTTCTGCTTCTCCTTCTTCTGCTTCTCCTTCTGCTTCTCCTTCTGCTTCTCCTTCTGCTGCTCCTTCTGCTTCTCGTTCTGCTTCTGATTCTCCTTCTGCTCTTCCTACTCCTAATCCTTCTCTTTCTCCTTCTCCTTCTTCTTCTTCTGCTTATCGTTCTGCTTCTGCTACTGCTTCTTCTGCTTGTTCTGTTTCTTCTGCTTCAGGTCCTGCTTCTGCTTCTTCAGCTTCTTCTGTTCTTG
>NW_012325077.1:0-1394 GCF_000151885.1 Dipodomys ordii
AGGTTCTGCTTCTGCTTCTTCGGCTTCTTCTGCTTCTGCTTCTCCTGCTGCTGCTTCTTCTGCTTCTCCTGCTTCTCTTTCTGCTTTTCCTTCTGTTTCTGCTTATCCTTCTGCTTCTTCTCCTTCTTCTGTTTCTTCTGCTTCTGCTTCTCCTGCTTCTGCTTCTCCTGCTTCTCGTTCTGCTTCTCTTTCTGCTTCTCTTTCTGCTTCTCCTTCTCCTTTTTCTGCTTCTCCTTCTGCTTCTGCTTCTCCTTCTGGTTCTGCTTCAATTTCTCCTTCTGCTTCTCCTTCTCCTTCTTGTTCTCCTTCTGCTTCTGCTTCTACTCTTCTCCTTCTTCTGTTTCTTCAGCTTCTTCTGCTTCTGCTTCTCCTGCTGCTGCTTCTTCTGCTTCTCCTGCTTCTCTTTCTGCTTCTCCTTCTGTTTCTGCTTATCCTTCTGCTTCTTCTCCTTCTTCTGTTTCTTCTGCTTCTGCTTCTCCTGCTTCTGCTTCTCCTGCTTCTCCTTCTTCTCCTTCTCTTTCTACTTCTACTTCTGCTTCTTCTGATTCTCCTGCTTCTCCTTCTTGTTCTCCTTCTGTTTCTGCTTCTGTTTCTGCTTCTGCTTCTCCTTCTGCTGCTCCTTCTCCTTCTCCTTCTTCTGATTATCCCACTGCTTCTGCTTCTGCTTCTTTTGCTTATTCTTTTTCTTCTGCTTCTGCTTCTCCTGCTTCTGCTTCTTCTGCTTCTCCTGCTTCTCCTTATGCTTCTACCTATGCTTCACCTTCTTCTTCACCTTCATCTTCTTCTTCTTCTTCTTCTTCTTCTTCTTCTTCTTCTTCTTCTTCTTCTTCTTCTTCTTCTTCTTCTTCTTCTTCTTCTTCTTCTTCTTCTTCTTCTTCTTCTATTTATTCTGCTTCTTCTTTTCCTGCTTCTTCTGCTTCTACTCCTTCTCTTTCTTCTTCTCATTCTGCTTCTGCTTCTCCTTCTGCTTCTCCTATTGCTTCTGCGGCTCTTCCTTCTCCTTCTCCTTCTTCTACTTCTCCTTCTGCTTCTGCTTCTTCTGCTTCTCCTGCTTCTCCTTCTGCATCTTCTTCTGCTTCTGCTTCTCCTTGTGCTGCTTCTTCTGCTTCTGTTTCTCCTTCTGCTTCTCCTTCTGCTTCTTCTGCTTCTCCTTCTGCTTCTCCTTCTCCTTCTGCTTCTGTTTCTCTTTCTCCTTCTTGTTCTCCTGCTTTTCCTTCTGCTTCTCCTTCTGCTGCAACTGCTACTGCTTCTGCTTCTTCTGTTTCTTCTGCTTCTCCTTCTGCTTTTGATTCTCTTTCTGCTTCTGCTTCTCCTTCAGCTTGTCATTCTGCTTCTCCAGATTCTGCTTCTTCTGCTTCTCCTGCTTCTCCTTCTGCTTCAGGTTCTGCTTCTGC
>NW_012325078.1:0-1394 GCF_000151885.1 Dipodomys ordii
GGGGGACACAGGGGGAACACAGCGGGACACAGTGGGGGACACAGCGAGGACACATTGGGACACAGCAGAGACACAGCGGGACGCAACGGGGGACACAGCAGTACTCATCGGGACACAGCGGGACACAGCGAGGGTCGCAGAGGGGTACACAGCGGGATAAAGCGGGGAACACAGCGAGGACACAACGGGATCAAGTGGGACACAGCGTCGATACAGCGGGAACAGAGCGGGACACAGCGGGGTACACAGCTGGGGACACAGCGGGACACAGCGGGGGACACAGCGGGACACAACGGGCAACACAGGGAAGACATAGCGGGACCCAGCGGGACCCAGCGTCGTTACAGCGGGGACTCAGCGGGACACAGCGGGGTGTACAGCTGGGTACACAACGGGACACTGCGGGGGACACAGCGAGGACACAGAGGGACACAGCGGGACACAGAGGGGACACTGCCGGAACATAGTGGGACACAGCGGGGTACACAGCGGGACATAGCGCTACACAGCAAGGGACACAGCGGGGACAAAGCGGCAGACAGCGGAAACAGAGAGGGGCCAAAGAGAGACGCAGCGGTGACACAGCTGGACACAACGTAGTACACAGCAGGACACAGCCAGGCACACAGCGGGGACACAGCAGGGACCAAGCAGGACATAGCGGGACACAGCGGAGCACAGCAGGGGACACAGCGGGACACAGCAGGGGACCCAGCTAGGACACAGCGGGACACAGCGGGGGACACAGCTGGGGACACAGCGGGACACAGCGGGGAAATCAGCGAGGACACAGCGGGACCCAGCAGGACACAGCGTCGATACAGCAGGGACACAGTGTTACACAGCGAGGTACCCAGCTGTGGACACAACGGGACAGAGTGGGGGCACAGCGAGACACAGTGGGACACAGCGAGAACACAGCGGGACACATTGGTGACACAGCGGGGGACACAGCAGGACACAGCTGCGGACACAGCGGGGGACACAGCGCGACACAGCGGGGGACACAATGGGGACACAGCGGGACACAGCAGGGGACACAGCGAGGACACAGCGGAACATAGCGGGGGACACAGAGAGGACACAGTGGGACACAGCGAGACAAAGCGGGACACAGCGTGGACACAGCAGTAGACACAGCGGGACATAGCAGGGGACACAGCTGGGGACACAACGGGACACAGCAGGGGACACAGCGAGGACAGAGCGGGACACAGCGGGACACAGCGGGGACACAGCGTGGATAGAGCGGGGACACAGCGAGACCCCGCAGGCAACACAGGAAGAAAACAGCGGGACCCAGTGGGACACAGCGTCGATACAGCGGGACACAACGGGGTACACAGCAGGGGACACAACAGGACACAGCGGGGGACACAGCGGTACACAGCGGG
>NW_012325079.1:0-1394 GCF_000151885.1 Dipodomys ordii
CAGTGTGGAACACAGAGAGTACACAGCGGGACCCAGCGGGACATAGCGTCGATACAGCGGGGACACAGCGTGACACAGCAGGGTACATAGCTGGGGACACAACGGGACACAGTGGGGGACATAGCGGGACACAGCGGGACACAGCGGGACACAGCGGGTCACATCGGGGACAAAGCGGGGACTCAGCGGGGGACACAGCGGGGGACAAACGGGACACCACGGAATACAGCGGGATACAGCGGGACACAGGGGGGACACAGCAGGACACAGCGGGACACAGAGGGGGACACAGCGGGACACAGCGGGGGACAGAGCGGGGGACAAAGCGGGACACCACGGGTCACAGTGTGTCACATCGGGACACAGCGGCGACACTGCAGGGACACAGCGACACAAAATGGGGGACACAGCGGGAGACAGCATTGGACACAGGAGGGGATAGCGGGGGACAGAGAGGGGACACAGCGGAACACAGCGGTGACACAGCTGGACACAGCTGGGTACACAGCGGGACATAGAGGACACACAGCCGGGACACAGTGGGACACAGCGGGGAACTCACCGGGACACAGCGGGGGACACAACAAGGACACAGCGGAACACTGTGGGAGACACAGCCAGGACACATCCGGACCCAGTGGAACACAGTGTGACACAGCGGGGACACAGCAGGGGACACAGCGGGACACAGTGGGGGACACAGGGGGGACAAAGCGGGACACAGCGGGGGACACAGCGGGACACAGCGGGACACAGCGGGGACACAGCAGGGACACAGCGGTGGACACAGAGGGACAGAGCAGGGGACACAGCAGGAGACACAGAGGGACACAGCGGGACACAGCGGGGGACACAGGGGGGACACAGCGGGACACAGGGGGGACACAGTGAAGACACATTGGGACACAACGGGGACACAGAGGGACTCAGCGGGGGACATAGCAGTACACAGCGGGACACAGCGGGTCACAGCAGGGACAGAGCGGGTGACACAGAGGGGTACACAGCGGGACACAGCAGTGGACAAAGCAGGACACAGTGGGGGACACAGCGAGGACACTGCGGGACACTGCGGGAGACACAGCAAGGACACAGCGGGACACAGTGGAACACAGCGGGACATAGCAGTGACACAGCAGGGGACACAGCGGGACACAGCCGGGGACACAGTGGGACACAGCGGGGGAGACAGGGAGGACACAGCGGGACAAAGCGAGGGACACAGCGGGACACAGCGAGGGACACAGCGTCGATAGAGCGCGGACACAGCGGGGTACACAGCTGGGGACACAACCGGACACAGTGGGGGACATAGCGGGACACAACGGGATGCAGCGGGACACAGCGGGGCACAGCGTGGACAAAGCGGGAGACACAGCAGGGAACAGAGCAGG
>NW_012325080.1:0-1394 GCF_000151885.1 Dipodomys ordii
ACAGGAGAAGAGAAACTGAAGGAGAAGCAGAAGGAGAAGTAGAAAGAGAAGCAGATAAAGCAGAAGAAGAAGAAGCACAAGGAGAATCAGAAGGAGAAGCAGAAGAAGGAGAAGGAGAAGCAGAAGCAGAAGAAGATGCAGAAGGAGAAGCAGGAAAAGCAGAAGGAGCAGAAGCAGAAGGAGAAGCAGGAAAAGCAGAAGAAGCAGAAGCAAAAGTAGAAGCAAAAGAAGGAGAAGCAGAAGCAGAAGAAGAAGCATAAGGACAAGCACAAGCAGAAGGAGATGTAGAAGGAGAAGCAGGAGAAGCAGAAGAAGCAGAAGCTGAAGGAGAAGCAGAAGTAGGAGAAGGAGAAGGAGGAGAAGCAGAAGGAGAAGCAGAAGCGGAATGAGAAGCAGAAAAAGAAGCAGGAGAAGCACAATAAGCAGAAGCAGGAGAAGCCGAAAGACTAGAAGCAGAAGAAGCAGAAACAGAAGCAGAAGTAGAAGCAAAAGCAGAAGGAGAAGCAGCAGAAGAAGTAGAACCAGAAATTCAGGCAGGAGAAACAGAAGAAGCAGAAGCAGAAGGAGAAGCAAAAAGAGAAGCAGAAGGAGAAGTAGAAGAAGCAGCAGAAGGAGAAGCAGCAGAAGAAGCAGAAAAACAAGCAGGAGAAGCAGAAGCAGAAAGAGAATTAGAAGCAGAAGAAGCAGAAGCAGAAGAAGAAGCAGTAGAATCATAACAAGCAGAAGCAGGAGAAGCAGAAGCAGAAGAAAAAGAAGAAGCATAAGAAGCAGAAGCAGAGGGAGAAACAGAAGAAGGAGAAGGAGCAGCAGAAGGTGAAGCAGAAGGAGATGCAGAAACAGAAAGAGAAGCAGAAACAGAAGGAGAAGAAGAAGGATTAGTTGGGTAATCAGAAGAAGCCGAAGCAGAAAGATCAGCAGAAGAAGGAGAAGGAGAAGCAGAAACAGAGGAAAGGAAGGAGAAGCAGAAGAAGCAGAAGCGGGAGAAGCAGAAGAAGAAGAAGAAACAGAAGAAGGAGAAGGAGCAGAAGGAGAAGCAGAAAGAGAAGCAGAAGAAGCAGTAGCAGGAGAAGGAGAAGCAGAAGAAACAGAAGAAGCCGAAGAAGCAGAAGCAGGACCTGAAGCAGAAGAAACAGAACAAGCAGAAGAAGAAGAAGAAGAAGCAGAACGAGAAGCAGAAGAAGAAGAAGGAGAAGGAGAAAGAGAAGGATTAGGAGTAGGAAGAGCAGAAGGAAAATCAGAAGCAGAAGGAGAAGCAGACGGAGAAGCAGAAGGAGAAGCAGAAGGAGAATCAGAAGGAGAAGCAGAAGAAGGAGAAGTAGAAGCAGAAGAAGCAGCAGAAGGAGAAGCAGAAGCAGAAGAAGATGCAGAAGGAGAAGCAGAAGAAGCAGAAGAAG
>NW_012325081.1:0-1394 GCF_000151885.1 Dipodomys ordii
CCTTCTTCTTCTCCTTCTGTTTCTGCTTCTCTTTCTGCTTCTGCATCTCCTTCTGCTTCACCTTCTTCTGCTCTTTCTCCTTCTTTTGTTTCTCCCTCTGCTTCTGCTTCTTATGCTTCTTCTTTATCTTCTGCTTCTGCTTCTCCTGCTTCTGCTTCTTGTGCTTCTACTGCTTCTTCTTCTGCTTCTGTTTCTTCTGCTTCTACTTCTCTTTCTGCTTCTGCTTCTCCTGCTTGTTTTTCTGCTTCTTCTGCTGCTTCTCCTTCTGCTGCTTCTTCTACTTCTCCTACTGCTTCTTTTTTTGCTTCTCCTTCTGCTTCTGCTTCTGCTTCTTCTGTTTCTCCTGCCTGAATTTCTGGTTCTACTTCTTCTGCTGCTTCTCCTTCTGCTTCCGCTTCTACTTCTGCTTCTGATTCTGCTTCTTCTGCTTCTTCTCTTTCGGCTTCTCCTGCTTCTGCTTCTTGTGCTTCTCCTGCTTCTCTTTCTGCTTCTCATTCCGCTTCTGCTTCTCCTTCTGCTTCTGCTTCTCCTCCTTCTCCTTCTCCTACTTCTGCTTCTCCTTCATCTTCTGCTTCTTCTGCTCCTCCTGCTTCTCCTTCTGTATCTCCTTCTGCTTGTGCTTGTCCTTATGCTTCTTCTTCTGCCTCTGCTTCTCCTTCTCCTTCTTTTGCTTCTGCTTCTTCTGCTTTTCCTGCTTCTCCTTCTGCTTCTGCTTCTTCTGCTTCTCCTTCTGCATCTTCTTCTGCTTCTGCTTCTCCTTCTCCTTCTTCTGCTTCTCCTTCTTATTCTCCTACTGCTTCTCCTTCTGTTTCCCTTCTCCTTCTTGTTCTTCTGCTTTTCCTTCTGCTTCTCGTTCTGCTTCTGCTACAACTGCTACTGCTTCTACTTCTTCTGTTTCTTCTGCTTCTCCTTCTGCTTTTGATTCTCTTTCTGCTTCTGCTTCTCCTTCTGCTTCTCCTTCTGCTTCTCCAGATTCTGCTTCTTCTGCTTCTCCTGCTTCTCCTTCTGCTTCAGGTTCTCCTTCTGCTTCTTCGGATTCTTATGCTTCTGCTTCTCCTGCTTCAGCTTCTTCTGCTTCCCCTCCTTCTCTTTCTTCTTCTCCTTCTGTATCTGCTTCTCCTTCTGCTTCTGCTTCTTGTCCTTCTCCTGTTTTTTCTGCTTATGCTTCTCCTGTTTCTGCATCTCCTGCTCCTCCTTCTGCTGCTCTTTCTGCTTCTCCTGCTGCTTTTCCTTCTCCTGCTCCTTCTTCTGCTTCTCTTTCTGCTTCTCCTTCTGTTTCTCCTTCTCCTTCACCTTCTCGTTCTTCTGCTTTTCCTTCTGGTTCTCCTTCTGCTTCTGCATCTTCTGCTTCTTTTGCTACTGCCTCTGCTTCTTCTGTTCTCTGCTTCTAGTGA
>NW_012325082.1:0-1394 GCF_000151885.1 Dipodomys ordii
GTCTGCACTTCATTTCAATGACACTCTATTTCTGATTTTTTTAAAGTAGAAAACCCAGCAAAGACTTTTGATTCAGGATTTAATTCATTGTATATGTTCTACACCATAAATGTGTGATGCTTCATACATTGTGGCTAATAGGTTTTTATTATGTTTTGGGCTTCTAATGTGATCCTGTGTTATTCCCAAATTAATGAATTTGGTTACTTTGCATCTTGCACAAGTACTTCCATATTGTTCCCCGTTTAATGAACTGATACTTTATAGTATCATCACAGTAACACTAATCCAAGGATTGCTAGGGATCAGAAGATTAAGTCCAAACAGGAAAATCTATGAGATATGAATCTCCAATTAACCACTAAAAAGCCAAAAGAAGACCTGTGGCTCAGTGGTTACTGCCATCCTTGCACAGAATAAGCAGATGACAGGACCCAAGGCCTGAGCTGAAGACCTGTAGTGGGTACATGTCTGGAGCTGACAGTAAAACTCAAAGGTCATCTTGACCCTTGTGCTCACTTGAAGGCACATGCAAGAAACTGGCTTACTTGAATAACACCAGGTGCCTAGGATTGCTTTGCTATGTCTGCAGAGTTTGTTTTACTTTCAACCAGTTGACCTTGTCTTGTTTTTACTGTACTCTGTTTTTACCAAAATTTTTCTTATTTTTCTGGACTATAGTAACCTTATATTACCTCTTGACTTCTAACCGTATATATTAGGAAAAGTTTAAAAATAAACGGTGCTGCAGTCTTGAATGCAGACATCTCCACCCCATCCTTTGTCTTATGTCTTTTTTCCCCTCATCCTCGCCCCCTGTATCAGGATTCCCTTTTCGTTGCTGGAGGCTCCAGCAGGCTTTTGGGTTTTGTTTTTGCCAGTCCTGGGGCTTGAACTCAGGGCATGAGATGTGTTCCTGAGTTTCTTTCCTCAAGGCTGGTGCTCTAACACTTTGGGCAAAGTGCCACTTCTGGCTTTTTCTGTTATGTGGTACTGAAGAATTGAACCCAGGGCTTCATGCATGGTAAGCAAGCATTCTACAAATAAGCCACATTCCTAGCCCCCCAGTCCATGGTTTTATTGAAACTCTTAATTTCTAAAGAATCATCAAGATATAAAAGGGAAAACGAAGATGAAACAAGTCTTAAGCTGTAGGCTGGTGGTTTGAACCTGAAACTCTTGATTCTATGGAGAGTGAGAGCTGAAGGATATGGGTTACAAGCTAGCAGGAACAGCCTAGATTTTAAGAAATGATTTGGAAGATCACCAGCATAAATGACAGTAGAAGTCGGCTGCTGCTGGCTCAAGACTTCATATGTCTAGAGGTTGCATCTGAGAACCACCATTGAGAGATCACTTCTGGCAGGAAATTGCATGAGGTTCGAAGACTCCAA
>NW_012325083.1:0-1394 GCF_000151885.1 Dipodomys ordii
ATGTATTGTCAACATCTACTATATATTTGAAGATCATACTAGGTGCACAATTCTACGCATCTTCGATGGAACGATCATTTTACAGTAAGGACGTTCAGCATTGTACTTGAGTTTACGAGCAAAATTTCAAATTTTCACCTACAATCCTCCAGTCTCACCATCCAGCTCCTGGTCCAGTTCATCAATACGCATCTTAATTCGGGAACCGCGCTGTCTTGTTGGATCTTCGGGTTGAACGAGAGCACAGGTCAGTGCAAAATCAGATCCTCTCCACCATTCTCTCCCTCGCCCACCCCCCCCGCCTTCGGGCTTCCCTGGAGTCCTGCTCCTAATTATCTCTTTAATATCTCTTTATCTTCCAGCCCCTGCTTCCTGACCGGATGGTGATATCTGAAGCACTCAGCGGCAACCAGACAGCCAGAGGGGAACGCGAGCCATCCATGCAGGTGGCGTAACCGTCCATCCTCACCCCCCCCCGCAGGCGATTACTCGCACACGACCACGACCTCCGACCCCCCCCCCCGCACCAAAATCCACAACCCTACCCTCGGAACAAAATAAAACAAATTTGCTTGAATCTCACGCTGCCTTTTGTTTGTAATTGACGCAATAGGCGAAGGGGAGGGATCTCATTTCTGGTGCCTGACGGGGGGGGGAAGGGGAGAGGGGGCGGGGGAATTGGAGAGGAGAGAAGAGGGGGCAGAGGGCATCTCAGTGTATCTGTGTGTGTGCGTGCGTGCATCTTTGAGGAAACTCAAAGATCGGACGCGACAGAGCATGTATGTAGTCCAGCCGGACCAATTCACCACGTCTCTGTCTCTTGTCTCTCTGTTTCTGTTTCTCTATTTCTCTCTCTGTGTCTCTCATTGTCTCTGTCTGTCTGTCTGTCTGTCTGTCTGTCTGTCTCTCTCTCTCTCTCTCTCGTTTGAATTCTCTCTCCCGCCCGCCCGCCCGCCCGCACTCCCTCCCTCCTTTTCCTCTCGACTTGCCAGTCAATCCTGGGGCTTGAGCTACTGTACTGGCGCTCCAACACACAACGGTCCCACTCCGAGCCTGCCTGCCTGCCTGCCTGCCTATGCATGGGCCCCATACTCCAACGAGGCACATCATCATCCCCACCCCACCCCTTCTCAGAAAAGAAGGCAGTCTCTCTCGGGGCCAGCCAGCCTGGGCCGGTTTTCTCAGTCAGTCAGTGCGTGGTTTGTTTGTTCTTTTTTTTCCTCCCCCCTCCCCGTCGTTATGGCTACGACAGAGGAAAAGCAAATGATGATAATAATGAATCATAACAACCTATATGTATGTGTATGTCAGAACTCTCACTCCCCACTGCCGGGTAGGTGAGGACTGACTGACTGAGTGAGTGACTGACCCGACCCGTGTTTGCCCCTCCCGCC
>NW_012325084.1:0-1394 GCF_000151885.1 Dipodomys ordii
GATTTAAGTAAGGCAGAAAAACCAAGCTGCATGGTAAAAATTTGTGTATGCTTGAAGCGCGGAACGTCCTCCCCATAGTCATGGCTAAGACAGAGGAAAAGCAAATAATGATAACAACAAATCATATCAACCAATATGTATGTGTTAGTCAGAAATCTCACTCCCCAGAGACGGGTAGGAGAGGAGGGACTGACTGAGAGAGTGACAGACCCGGGCCGTGTTTAGCCCCTTCCGCCGACCCATCCACTTGTCGACAGAGAACGCGGGCCATAAGTGGTGGTTTTGTAAATTGCAGTTTTCTATCATGAAATGCATGGGGGAAAAAAAAGAACAAACAAACCACGCATTGAATGACTGAGAAAACCGGCCCAGGCTTGCTGGACCCGAGTCCCCCCGCCCCCCCCCCCGCCTTCGGGCTTCCCTGGAGTCCTGCTCCTAATTATCTCTTTAATATCTCTTTATCTTCCAGACCCTGCTTCCTGACCGGATGGTGATATCTGAAGCACTCAGCGGCAACCAGACAGCCAGAGGGGAACGCGAGCCATCCATGCAGGTGGCGTAACCGTCCATCCTCACCCCCCCCCCGCAGGCGATTACTCGACCACGACCACGACCTCCGACCCCCCCCCCCCGCACCAAAATCCACAACCCTACCCTCGGAACAAAATAAAACAAATTTGCTTGAATCTCACGCTGCCTTTTGTTTGTAATTGACGCAATAGGCGAAGGGGAGGGATCTCATTTCTGGTGCCTGAGGGAGGGGGAGGGGAGAGGGGGTCGGGGAATTGGAGAGGAGAGAAGAGGGGGCAGAGGGCATCTCAGTGTATCTGTGTGTGTGCGTGCGTGCATCTTTGAGGAAACTCAAAGATCGGACGCGACAGAGCATGTATGTAGTCCAGCCGGACCAATTCTCCACGTCTCTGTCTCTTGTCTCTCTGTTTCTGTTTCTCTATTTCTCTCTCTGTGTCTCTCTTTGTCTCTGTCTGTCTGTCTGTCTGTCGGTCTCTCTCTCTCTCTCTCTCGTTTGAATTCTCTCTCCCGCCCGCCCGCCCGCCCGCACTCCCTCCCTCCTTTTCCTCTCGACTTGCCAGTCAATCCTGGGGCTTGAGCTACTGTACTGGCGCTCCAACACACAACGGTCCCACTCCGAGCCTGCCTGCCTGCCTGCCTGCCTATGCATGGGCCCCATACTCCAACGAGGCACATCATCATCCCCACCCCACCCCTTCTCTGAAAAGAAGGCAGTCTCTCTCGGGGCCAGCCAGCCTGGGCCGGTTTTCTCAGTCAGTCAGTGCGTGGTTTGTTTGTTCTTTTTTTTCCCCCATGCATTTCATGAGAGAAAACTGCAATTCACAAAACCACCGCTAGATGGTGCGCATTCGCCGTCGACAAGG
>NW_012325085.1:0-1393 GCF_000151885.1 Dipodomys ordii
TTCTCTTTCTGCTTCTTCTGTTTCTCCTGCTTCTCCTTCTTGTTCTCCTTCTGTTTCTGCTTCTCTTTCTGCTTCTGCTTCTCCTTCTGCTGCTCCTTCTCCTTCTTCTGCTTCTCCCACTGCTTCTGCTTCTGCTTCTTTTGCTTATTCTTTTTCTTCTGCTTCTGCTTCTCCTGCTTCTGCTTCTTCTGCTTCTACTGCTTCTCCTTATACTTCTCCTTATGCTTCTCCTTATGCTTCTTCTTCTTCTTCGTCTTCTTCTCTTTCTTCTGCTTCTGCTTTTCCTGCTTTTTCTGCTTCTACTGCTTCTCTTTCTGCTTCTCATTCTGCTTCTGCTTCTCTTTCTGCTTCTCCTATTGCTTCTGCGGCTCTTCCTTCTCCTTCTCCTTCTTCTACTTCTCCTTCTGCTTCTGCTTCATCTGCTTCTCCTGCTTCTCCTTCTGCATCTTCTTCTGTTTCTGCTTCTCTTTCTGATGTTTCTTCTGCTTCTGTTTCTCCTTCTGCTTCCCCTCCTTCTCTTTCTGCTTCTCCTTCTTCTGCTTCCCCTCCTCTTTCTGCTTCTCCTTCTGTTTCTGCTTCTCCTGCTTCTGCTTCTTCTGCTTTTCCTGCTTCTCTTTCTGCTTCTCCTTCTGCTTTTCCTTCTCCTTCTGCTTCTGCTCCTTCTCCTTCTTCTGTTTCTTCTTCTTCTGCTTCTCCCACTTCTGCTTCTTCTGCTTCTCCTGCTTCTCGTTCTGCTTCTCTTCGTCAGCTTCTCTTTCTACTTCTGCTTCTGCTTCTTCGGATTCTGCTTCTTCTACTTCTTCTCTCCTTCTGCTTCTGCTTCTTCTGCTACTCCTGCTTCTCCTTCTGCATCTCCTTCTGCTTGTGCTTTTCTGTCTGCTTCTTCTTCTGCTTCTGCTTCTCCTTCTCCTTCTTCTGCTTCTCCGTCTGATTCTGCTTCTTCTGCCTTCCCTGATTCTCCTTCTGCTTCTCCTTCTTCTTCTCCTTCTGTTTCTCCTTCTCCTTCTCGTTCTTCTGCTATTCCTTCTGCTTCTCTTTCTGCTTCTGCATCTTCAGCTTCTTCTGCTACTGCCTCTGCTTCTTCTGTTTCTTCTGCTTCTCCTTCTGCTTCTCCTTCTGCTTTTGCTTCTCTTTCTGCTTCTGCTTCTCCTTCTGGTTCTCCTTCTTCTTCTCCAGATTCTGCTTCTTCTGCTTCTCCTGCTTCTCCTACTTCTCGTGCTGCTTCTCCTTCTGCGTCTCTTTCTGCTTCTGCTTATCCTTTTGCTTCTCCTACTCCTAATCCTTCTATTTCGCTTCTCCTTCACTTCTTCTGTTTTTCCTGCTGCTTCTGCTTCTGCTTATTGTACTATTTCTGTTTCTTCTGCTTCTCCTCAGATTGTGCTTCTTCTGTTTC
>NW_012325086.1:0-1393 GCF_000151885.1 Dipodomys ordii
CTTCTGCTGCTCCTTCTGCTTCTCGTTCTGCTTCTGATTCTCCTTCTGCTCTTCCTACTCCTAATCCTTCTCTTTCTCCTTCTCCTTCTTCTTCTTCTGCTTCTCGTTCTGCTTCTGCTACTGCTTCTTCTGCTTGTTCTGTATCTTCTGCTTCAGGTCCTGCTTCTGCTTCTTCAGCTTCATCTGTTTCTTCTGCTTCTGCTTCTCCTGCTACTGCTTCTTCTCCTTCTCTTTCTGCTTCTCCTTCTGCTTCTGCTTCTCCTTCTGCTCCTTCTCCTTCTTCTGTTTCTTCTTCTTCTTCTGCTTCTCCCGCTTTTGCTTCTTCTGCTTCTCCTTCCTTTCCTCTGCTTCTGCTTCTCCTTCTTCTGCTTCTCTTTCTGCTTCTGCTTCTTCTGATTCTCCAACTAATCCTTCTTCTTCTCCTTCTGTTTCTACTTCTCTTTCTGCTCCTCCATCTCCTTCTGCTTCACCTTCTGCTGCTCCTTCTCCTTCTTCTGTTTCTCCCTCTGCTTCTGCTTCTGCTTCTTATGCTTCTTCTTGTTCTTCTGCTTCTGCTTCTCCTGCTTCTGCTTCTTATGCTTCTACTGCTTCTTCTTCTGCTTCTTCTTCTTCTGCTTCTTCTGCTTCTACTTCTCTTTCTGCTTCTGCTTCTCCTGCTTGTTTTTCTGCTTCTTCTGCTGCTTCTCCTTCTGCTGCTTCTTCTACTTCTCCTTCTGCTTCTCTTTTTGCTTCTCTTTCTGCTTCTGCTTCTTCTGTTTCTCCTGCCTGAATTTCTGGTTCTACTTCTTCTGCTGCTTCTCCTTCTGCTTCTGCTTCTACTTCTGCTTCTGTTTCTGCTTCTTCTGCTTCTTCTCTTTCGGCTTCTCCTGCTTCTGCTTCTTGTGCTTCTCCTGCTTCTCTTTTTGCTTCTCATTCCGCTTCGGCTTCTCCTTCTGCTTCTGCTTCTCCTCTTTCTCCTTCTCCTACTTCTGCTTCTCCTTCAGCTTCTGCTTCTTCTGCTTCTCCTGCTTCTCCTTCTGCATCTCCTTCTGCTTGTGCTTGTCCTTATGCTTCTTCTTCTTCTTCTGCTTCTCCTTCTCCTTCTTTTGCTTCTCCTTTTGCTTCTGCTTCTTCTGCTTTCCTGCTTCTCCTTCTGCTTCTGCTTCTTCTGCTTCATCTGCTTCTCCTTCTGCATCTTCTTCTGCTTCTGCTTCTCCTTCTCCTTCTTCTGCTTCTCCTTCTGATTCTCCTTCTGCTTCTTCTTCTTCTGCTTTACCTGCTTCTCATTCTGCTTCTCCTTCTGTTTCTCCTTCTCCTTCTTGTTCTTCTGCTTTTCCTTTGGCTTCTCCTTCTGTTTCTGCTACAACTGCTACAGCTTAAACTTCTTCTGTTTCTTCTTCTACTCCTTCTGCTT
>NW_012325087.1:0-1393 GCF_000151885.1 Dipodomys ordii
TCATTGTATATTGTGGTGATTTGTAACTGTAGATTATGTGACTATCCCATGAATCTGGGCTCAAATCACTAGGGCTACTGGAAGAAAATTTCAAATTCTAGAGCAGATAACACAACTGTGCAGTTGTTTGTGGGTTTCACTACAGTAGCAGCTGTGCCTGAACTGTACAAAGGAAATAATTTTAGTGCTTTGAAGGCAAAAATGTGATGAAAAGCATACTTTTATCTTCTTAGATGAAATAAGAAGACCACACTTTAAAGCTTACTAAATGATCAGCCCTTTAAAGAACAGTGCCATTTTTAAGGAACTCTAGTTCATTCAAGTCCTTCATTCCATCCACAAGCATTGTTGCCATTCACAAATCATTGCCAAAGTGAATTTCCAGTTCTTTTTGATATTTCAAATGGTTTAGGAGTAACATAAACAATAATTCAAGTTGTTGAGAAAATTTAATTTAGAATAAGCAAGCAAATCAGATTCAACTCCATAGCATAACCTTTAGGAAAAATGAACTGAGGAATATGGCATGTCCTCTGTAATTTAATATTAGACATTAGGGCAAAATGCCAGAAACAGACTCTACAAGGAAACCGAAGTCTTTGATAATATATATAAAAGATTACCCAGGGAAAAGTAATTTTACTTACATTTTCTATTGTATGATAACATTTTTGTCTGCTAATGAGAGAGACTCAAAAAGATTTTAATTATGATATGAAAAATGTATTGACATAAATGAATGAAATCAGGGCGTAGATGGTACAGGAGCTGGGTGATTCTTTAAATATTTTCATTATTTTGAATGATCTGGTATTTTTGTATTGTGGAAGTATGAATGTGTCGAGAGCCCTGCAGGGAGTCTATCTGCATGATAGGCTTGACTATCTCACTGGAACATCAGGAGGCTGTTCACAGAATCCGGTCTTTTCATCCTGCCCCATACAAATACCGGTAGCTGCTAACAACCACCTTTTCACCCCCTAGTAGCTGCTAACGACCACCTTTTCACCCCCCATACAAACACCCAGTAGCTGCTAACAACCACCTTTTCACTGCCCTAAGCAAGCATCCTGCAGCTGCTATGCCCAATGAAAAAGCTTCCTTATTCTAAGCATATAAATACCCCAGTGTGAAAAAATAAAATTTGGCAGCTTGATCAGAATCCTTGTCTTGCTGTCCTTCTTCGTGTCTCTTGTCCTTTCATTCCTTCTCGCTTAGGTTCACTGCCCTCGTTGACGTCCTGTGGGTCGGGACATGAATGTATTTTATATCTGTGCAGGAAAGGTTGATTATTAGATAAGTGTCTGATACCCAATGTCAGGAATCTAACCTGAGTCAGAGTGGTAAATATGTGTGTGTGTGTGTGTGTGTGTGTGTGTGTGTGCCTGCAAGT
>NW_012325088.1:0-1393 GCF_000151885.1 Dipodomys ordii
TTATGCTGCCCTTCAATTTCTTTCTCCTTCTCGTACATTCTGTTTCTCATTCTGCTTCAGCTTAGTCTGCTTCGCCAGCATCTCCTTCTGCATCTTCTTCTGCATGTGCTTATCATTCTGCTGCTTCTTCAGCTTCTGCTTCTCCTTCATCTGCTTCTCCTTCAGATTCTCCATCTGCTTCTCCTTCTCCTTCTGCTCCTTCTCCTTCTTCTGCATCTCCCTCAGATTCTGCTTCTTTTGCTTATTCTTTATCTTCTGCTTCTCTGCTTCTGATTCATCTGCTACTACTGCTACTCCTTCTCCTCCTCCTCCTCCTCCTCCTCCTCCTCCTCCTCCTCCTCCTCCTTCTTCTTCTTCTTCTTCTTCTTCTTCTTCTTCTTCTTCTTCTTCTTCTTCTTCTTCTTCTTCTTCTTCTTCTTCTTCTTCTTCTTCTTCTTCTTCTTCTCTTTCTTCTGCTTCTACTTTTCCTGCTTCTTCTGCTTCTACTGCTTCTCTTTCTGCTTCTCATTCTGCTTCTGCTTCTCCTTCTGCTTCTCCTATTTCTTCTGCGGCTCTTCCTTCTCCTACTTCTACTTCTCCTTTTGCTTCTGCTTCTTCTGCTTCTCCTGCTTCTCCTTCTGCATCTTCTTCTGCTTCTGCTTCTCCTTCTGCTGCTTCTTCTGCTTCTGTTTCTCCTTCTGCTTCTCCTTCTGCTTCTTCTGCTTCTGTTTCTCTTTCTGCTTCTTCTGCTTCTCCTTCTGATTCTCCTTCTGCTTCTCCTTCTGTTTCTCCTTCTCTTTCTCGTTCTTCTGCTTTTCTTTCTGCTTCTCCTTCTGCTTCTGCTGCAACTGCTACTGCTTCTTCTGTTTCTTCTACGTCTCCTTCTGCTTTTGATTCTCTTTCAGCTTCTGCTTCTCCTTCAGCTTCTCATTCAGCTTCTCCAGGTTCTGCTTCTTCTGCTTCTCCTGCTTCCGCTTTTGCTTCAGGTTTTGCTTCTGCGTCTTCGGATTCTTATGCTTCTGCTTCTCCTGCTTCTGCTTCTTCTGCTTCCCCTCCTCTTTCTGCTTCTCCTTCTGTTTCTGCTTCTCCTTCTGCTTCTGCTTCTTGTCCTTCTCCTGTTTCTTCTGCTTCTGCTTCTTCTGCTTCTGCTTCTTCTGCTTTTCCTGCTTCTCTTTCAGCTTCTCCTTCTGCTTTTACTTCTCCTTCTGCTTCTGCTCCTTCTCCTTCTTCTGTTTCTTCTTCTTCTGCTTCTCCCACTTCTGCTTCTCCTGCTTCTCGTTCTGCTTCTCTTCGTCGGCTTCTCTTTTTACTTCTGCTTCTGCTTCTTTGGATTCTGCTTCTTCTACTTCTTCTCTCCTTCTGCTTCTCCTTCTTCTGCTACTCCTGCTTCTCCTTTTGCATCTCCTTCTGCTTG
>NW_012325089.1:0-1393 GCF_000151885.1 Dipodomys ordii
ACAGCGGGGACACAGCGAGGACACAGCGGGACAAAGAGAGACAAAGCGGGGGACACAGGGTGGACACAGCGGGACTCAGTGGGGGACACAGCAGTACACAGCGGGACACAGCGGGACACAGCGGGGGACAAAGAGGGGTACAGAGCGGTATACAGCGAGGACACAGCGGGACACAGCGGGACACAGCGTTGATACAGCGGGGACACAGCGGGACACAACGGGGTACACAGCTGGGGACACAACGGCACACAGGGGGGGACACAGCGAGGAAACAGCGAAACACAATGGGGGACACAGCAAGGACACAGCGGGACACAGCGGGGGACACAGCGAGGAAACAGCGGGACACAGCGGGACACAGCTAGGGACAAAGTGGGGGACAGCGGGGGACACAGCAAAGACACAGCAGGACACCGTGGGACACAGCGGGGACACAGCGGGACACAGCGGGGACCCATCGAGGACACAGCGGGACACAGTGGGGGATACAGCGAGGACACAGCGGGGGACACAGCGGGGACAGAGCTGGACACAGAGGGACACAGAGGGGACAGAGCGTGACACAGGTGGACACTGAGGGAGACAGAGCGAGGACACAGCGTTACACAGCGTGGTACACAGCGCGTGACACAGTGGGGACACAGCAGGGGACACAGCGGGACACAGTGGGGGACACAGCGGGAGACAGCAGAGGACACAGCGAGGACACAGCGGGGACACAGCGGGGGACACAGCGGGACACAGCAGAGACACAGCAGGGGACACAGCGGGACACAGCGGAGACACAGCGGGGACACAGCGGGACCCAGCAGGACACAGTGGGGGACACAGCGGGACACAGAAGGACACAGCGGGGGACACTGCAGGGACACATTGGGACACAGTAAGACACAGCGTAGGACAAAGCGGGAGACAGCAGAGGACACAGCGAGGACACAGCTGGACACAGCGGGGACACAGAGGGGACTCAGCAGGGGACATAGTGGGATAAAAGCGGGACACCACGGGACACAGTAGGACACAACGGGGCACAGCGGGGGACACAGTAGGACAGAGCGGGGGACACAGCGGGGGACAGAGGGGGACACCACGAATAACAGAGCAAGGACACAGCGGGACCCAGCGGGACACAGCCTCGATACAGCGGGATTCACAGCGTTACACAGCGGGTTACACAGCTGGGGACACAAAGGGACACAGTGGTGGACACAGCGGGACACAGCGGGACAGAGTGGGACACAGACGGGATAAAGCGTGAGACACAGCGGGGGACAGAGCGGGAGACAGCGGGGGACACAGCGAGGACACAGCGGGACACAGCGGGGACACAGCAGGGACTCAGATGGGGACACAGCGGGGGACAAAGCGGGACACCACGGAACACAGCGGGACA
>NW_012325090.1:0-1393 GCF_000151885.1 Dipodomys ordii
GGTTTATTTCAGAAATGTCTTTAGCTGTATAGTCAATGAACTGAAATAACACTAAAATATTCAAAGGATTTTCAGAAATTGCAAGACTCGCTCTGGGATGTTATTTATATTGGAAAGGATATTCAAAAAGCGTTATTTGTTAAAGTTGTGATAGTTACTCCCACAAAAGTACTATTAATGAAGAAACCTTTGTATGTATAATACAACTTCAAATGCGTCCACAATCTGGAGGTGACACATGCTTTTTGTTTGTTTTTGCAATGTATATCTAACAAACATATCCACGATACTGATTTTCAGTCAATATGATGGGATATTCAAACCTAAAAAATACGGGGTTTATTATCTTAGTGTGAATAGATACAATCTTACAAAGAAAGTTATTTTCAATAGAAATCCGGAGTTTATCCACCTTGAGTTTCACAGGATTAACCGGAGAGTAATACCTGTTTGGTCAAGTTGGTCAAAATTACTCTATGAATATATCTTAAAAGTATATCCAATTTAAGAGGTCAAATACATATTTTGTACTGACAGTCATCTTACAGCAATAACTTACTACCTAATTATATGTGTATCTTCTTTCCTAGCATATACTAAGAGCTGAAAATGATCTCTTTTTATCTAACTTAATGGTGTAAATGATTTGATTATGATGATGTTATTATTTTACAAGTAAAATGTACAGAAGGGTGGTTCCACTGAAATGACAGGATGGAACACTGATAAATAACAATATTGCAACATAGCTCTTTTCAGCCTCACTCTGTCCACATTGGCAAGCAACATTGCAACCGCACACACACACACACACACACGTGTGCACATGTACACACACATATACATGAATGCCAAATTCAGGGTTTATTGTACATAAAAGTTCAATTAAAATATTAGTGATTAGGAAAAATGATAATTTGACTTATTACAAAATAATACATAATCCAATCACCACGGTTGTTACATTTTACCTGTTTCTCCACATGTGACCACTTAATTTATTTTTAGTTCATTCATTCATCATTCATTAGTTTGGTGCCAATACTGGAGCTTGAACTCAAGGCCTGGCTCTGTCCCAGAATTTGTTATGTTTTTGTTTTAGTTTTCTCAATGGTAGCATTTTACTGCTTATACTACAGCTCCATTTCTAGCTTTTGCTGGTTACTTTCAAACCAGACTCGAATGCACTTTTTTGTCTGGTTTCAAAGCACAGGCATCAGATTTCGTCTTTCTGATTAGGTAGGATTAAAGACCTGAGCCACCCGTGTGCTCTTAGTTTTTCCTGTACATATGTATACACATACTTAGATAGTAATTTAAAACTGAGAGCATAGACAGATGTACAGTGATGATATTTGTCCTGTCAGAAATTCAAGTTAGTAATGGTAAATTT
>NW_012325091.1:0-1393 GCF_000151885.1 Dipodomys ordii
TATTGCAGGATTATATTAGGTCATAGTGTGTGATACATTGTGGTTTTTGTTGTTTTTAGTGGGACTTATTTTGGGACTAAGTTAGGTGACAGCTGGGGACATAGCGAGGACACAGCTGGACACAGCGGGGTACACATTGGGACATAGCGGGTGACACAGAAGGGTATACAGCGTGACACAGTGGGAAACACAGTGAGGTCACAGTGGGGGACAAAGGTGGACAACATGGGGCACAGTGTGACACAGCGGAACACAGCGGGGACACTGCAGGGGCACTGCGGGACAAAGCGGGCGACACAGCGCACACAGCGGGGGACACAGCGGGGGACAGCAGGGGACAGAGAGGGGACATAGTGGGACACAGCGGGGGACACAGAGGGTTACACAGCGGGACACAACCAGGAACACAGAGTGGACACAGCGGGACACACAGGGACACAGCGTCAATACAGCGGGGATAGACCGGGTCACAGCAGGGACACAGCGGGACATAGCATGACACAGCGGGGGCACAGCGGAACACAGCGTGGGACACAGCGAGGACACAGCAGGAGACAGTGGGACACAGCGGGGACACAGCAGGGACACAGCAGGCACACAGCGGGGGACACAGCGTGGGACACAGCGGGACACAGCGGGACCCAGCAGGACACAGCGTCGATACAGCGGGGACACAGCCGGACACAGCGGGGTACACAGCTGGGGACACAACGGGACACAGCGGGGGACACAGTGAGGACACATCGGGACACAGCGAGACACAGCGAGGACACTGCGGGAACATAGCGGGACACAGTGGGGTACACAGCGGGACACAGCGGGACACAGCTTGGGATACAGGGGGGACACAGCTGGACCCAGTGGGGGACACAGCAAGGACACCGCGGTAGAGTGCGGGATACATCGGGGGACAAAGCGGGAGACAGCGGCGGACACAGCGAGGACACAGCGGGACACAGCGGCGACACAAAGGGGACTCAGTGGGGGACACAGCTGGGGACAAAGCAGGACACCACGGGACAGTGTGACACAGCGGGACACAGCGGGGACACTGCGGGGACACAGCGGTACAAAGCGGGGGACACAGCGGGGACTCAGCGGGGGACACAGCGGGGGACAAAGCGGGACACCACGGAACACAGCGGGACACAGCGGGAAACAGCGGTGACCCTGTGGGGACACAGGGGACCCAGTTTGGGACACAGCGGGACACAGCAGGGACTCACCGGGGGACACAGCGGGGGACAAACTGGGACACCACGGGACACAGTGGGACACAGCGGGACACAGCGGGGACACTGCGGGAACATAGCGGGACACAGCAGGGGACACAGCGGGGGACAGGTGGGGACAGAGAGGGGACACAGCGGGACACAGCATGGGACAAAGTAGG
>NW_012325092.1:0-1393 GCF_000151885.1 Dipodomys ordii
CCCCCTCCCAGGGCCATCTTTCTGCCCATATGCTCCACAGATTCCCCCTGTTTTTTGTTTTAATGACAGACCCACCTAGCGCAGTAAAAAACATCAGTCCCACCACAGTTAGAAATGTCAGAAGCAGTTCAATTAATTCACGGTCCCCCTCCGCAACACTTCGGCTGTCGGTCGAAACCCCGCCCTCCCCCCTCCCCGTCGTCATGGCTACGACAGAGGAAAAGCAAATGATGATAATAATGAATCATAACAACCTATATGTATGTGTATGTCAGAACTCTCACTCCCCACTGCCGGGTAGGTGAGGACTGACTGACTGAGTGAGTGACTGACCCGACCCGTGTTTTGCCCCTCCCGCCGCCCCATCCACCTTGTCGACGGCGAACGCGCGCCATCTAGCGGTGGTTTTGTGAATTGCAGTTTTCTCTCATGAAATGCATGGGGGAAAAAAAAGAACAAACAAACCACGCACTGACTGACTGAGAAAACCGGCCCAGGCTGGCTGGCCCCGAGAGAGACTGCCTTCTTTTCAGAGAAGGGGTGGGGTGGGGATGATGATGTGCCTCGTTGGAGTATGGGGCCCATGCATAGGCAGGCAGGCAGGCAGGCAGGCTCAGAGTGGGACCGTTGTGTGTTGGAGCGCCAGTACAGTAGCTCAAGCCCCAGGATTGACTGGCAAGTCGAGAGGAAAAGGAAGGAGGGAGTGCGGGCGGGCGGGCGGGCGGGAGAGAGAATTCAAACGAGAGAGAGAGACAGACAGACAGACAGACAGACAGACAGACAGAAAGAGATGAAGAGAGACACACAGAGAGAAATAGAGAAACAGAAACAGAGAGACAAGAGACAGAGACGTGGTGAATTGGTCCGGCTGGACTACATACATGCTCTGTCGCGTCCGATCTTTGAGTTTCCTCAAAGATGCACGCACGCACACACACAGATACACTGAGATGCCCTCTGCACCCTCTTCTCTCCTCTCCAATTCCCCCGCCCCCTCCCCCCTCCCCCCCCGGTCAGGCACCAGAAATGAGATCCCTCCCCTTCGCCTATTGCGTCAATTACAAACAAAAGGCAGCGTGAGATTCAAGCAAATTTGTTTTATTTTGTTCCGAGGGTAGGGTTGTGGATTTTGGTGCGGGGGGGGGTCAGAGGTCGTGGTCGTGGTCGAGTAATCGCCTGCGGGAGTGGTGGGGTGAGGATGGACGGTTACGCCACCTGCATGGATGGCTCGCGTTCCCCTCTGGCTGTCTGGTTGCCGTTCAGTGCTTCAGATATCACCATCCGGTCAGGAAGCAGGGGATGGAAGATAAAGAGATATTAAAGAGATAATTAGGAGCAGGACTCCAGGGAAGCCCGAAGGCGGGGGGGGCGGGGGAGGGGGGAGGAGAGAATG
>NW_012325093.1:0-1393 GCF_000151885.1 Dipodomys ordii
TTCTCCTACTCCTAATCCTTCTCTCTCGCCTTCTCCGACTTCTTCTTCTTCTGCTTCTCTTGCTGTTTCTGCTTCTGCTTATTATACTATTACTGTTTCTTCTGCTTCTGCTTCAGATTGTGCTTCTTCTGTTTCTCCTTCTGCTTCAGATTCTGCTTCTGCTTCTTCGGCTTCTCCTGTTTCTTCTGCTTCTGCTTCTCCTGCTTCTGCTTCTCCTGCTTCTCTTTCTGCTTCTCCTTCGCTTCTGCTTCTCCTTCTGCTTCTGCTTCTGCTCTTCTCCTTCTTCTGTTTCTTTTCCTTCTGTTTCTTCTGCTTCTTCTTCTGTTTCTTCTGATTCTACTTCTGCTTCTCCTTCTTCTCCTCTTTCTGCTTCCTCTTCTGGTTCTTCTGATTCTCCTGCTTCTCCTTCTTGTTCTCCTTCTGTTTCTGCTTCTCTTTCTGCTTCTGCTTCTCCTTCTGCTGCTCCTTCTCCTTCTCCTTCTTCTGCTTCTCCCAGTACTTCTGCTTCTGCTTCTTTTGCTTATTCTTTTTCTTCTGCTGCTGCTTCTCCTGCTTCTGCTGCTTCTGCTTCTACTGCTTCTCCTTATGCTTCTCCTTATGCTTCTCCTTATGCTTCTCCTTATGCTTCTTCTTCTTGTTCTTCTCCTTCGTCTTCTTCTTCTCTTTCTTCTGCTTATGCTTTTCCTGCTTCTTCTGCTTCTACTGCTTCTCTTTCTGCTTCTCATTCTGCTTCTCCTTCTCCTTCTGCTTCTCCTATTGATTCTGCTGCCCTTCCTTCTCCTTCTCCTTCTCCTACTTCTGCTTCTCCTTCTGCTTCTGCTTCTTCTGCTTCTCCTGCTTCTCCTTCTGCATCTTCTTCTGCTTCTTCTTCTTCTTCTGCTTCTGCTTCTCCTTCTTCTGCTTCTCCTTCTGCTTCTCCTTCTGCTTCTCCTTCTGCTGCTCCTTGTCCTTCTTCTGCTTCTCCCTCTGATTCTGCTTCTTATGCTTATCCTTTTCTTCTGCTTCTGCTTCTCCTGCTTCTGCTTCTTCTGCTTCTACTTCTTCTCCTTATGCTTCTCCTTCTCCTTCTCCTTCTCCTTCTTCTTCTTCTTCTTCTTCTTCTTCTTCTTCTTCTTCTTCTTCTTCTTCTTCTTCTTCTTCTTCTTCTTCTTCTTCTCCTTGTACTACTTTTCCTTCTTTTCCTCCTTCTTCTCCTTCTTCTCCTCCTTCTCCTCCTTCTCGTGCTTCTCCTCCTTCTCCCCCTCCTCCTCCTCCTCCTCCTCCTCCTCCTCCTCCTCCTCCTCCTCCTCCTCCTCCTCCTCCTTCTTGTTCTTCTTCTGCTGCTTCTGCTCCTCCTGCTGCGCTGCTTCTGCTGCTCTGCTCTGCTCAGCTCTGCTACGATTCTGCTGCTCTG
>NW_012325095.1:0-1393 GCF_000151885.1 Dipodomys ordii
GTGACACAGCGGGGACACTGCGGGAACATAGCGGGACACAGCGGGGTACACAGCAGGACACAGCAGTGGACACAGCGGGAACACAGCTGGACACAGCGGGGTACACAGTGGGACACAGGGGGCTCACAGTGGGGACACAGCGGGGGACACAGCGGGACACAGCGGGTCACAGCGGGGGACACAGCGGGGGACACAGCGGGGGACAGCAGTGGACAGAGAGGGGACACAGCGGACACAGCGGGGTACACAGAGGGACACAGCGGGCACACAGTGGGGACACAGCGGGACAAAGCGGGACACAGCGGGGACAGAGCAGGACAGAGCGTGACACAGCGAGGACACATTGGGACACAGCGGGACACAGAGGAACTCAGCGGGAGACACAGCAGTACACAGCGGGAAACAGTGTGACACACCGGGGAGACAGCAGGGACACAGTGGGGGACACAGCAGGACACAGCGGGTCACAGCGGGGGACACAGCGGGACACAGCGGGGGACACAGCGAGGACACAGCGGGTCACAGCGTGACACAGCGTGGGACAAAGCAGGAGACAGCGAGGGACAAACCGAAGACCCAGCTGGACACAGCGGGGTACACAGCGGGACACAGCGGGAGACACAGAAGGGTACACAGCGGGACACAGCGAGAAACACAGCGAGGTCACAGCCAAAGCAGGACAACACGGGACACAGTGTGACACAGTAGGACACAGCGGGGACACTGCAGCTGCCCAGCGGGACAAAGCGGGCGACACAGCGGGACACAGTGGGAACACAGCGGGGGACACAGCGGGGGACAGCAGGGGACAGAGAGGGGACAAAGCGGGACACAGCGGGGACACTGCTGGACACAGCGGGGTACACAGCGGGACACAGAGGGCACACAGTGGGGACACAGCGGGGGACACAGCGGGACACAGCGGGTCACAGCGGGGGACACAGCGGGACACAGGGGGACACAGCGGGGGACACAGCGGAACACAGCGTGGGACATATCGAGGACACAGCGAGACACAGCGGGACACAGAGGGACTCAGCAGGGACACAGCAGCGACACAGCGGGGGACACAGCGAGGACACAGCGGGACACAGCGGGGACACTGCGGGAGCATAGCGGGACACAGCGGGGTACACAGTGGGACACAGCGGAGTACACAGCTTGGGACACAAAGGGACACATCGGGGGACACAGCGGGACCCAGCAGGACACAGCGTCGATACAGCGGGGACACCGCGGGACATAGCGGGGTACACAGCTGGGGACACAACGGGACACAGCGGTGGACACAGCGAGGACACAGCGGGACACAGCTGGGACACTGAGGGAACATAGAGGGACACAGCGGGTACACAGCGGGACACAGCGGGGGACACAGAGTGGTACACAGCTG
>NW_012325096.1:0-1393 GCF_000151885.1 Dipodomys ordii
GTTTCCCTCTGGGTCCCGCTGTGTCCCCGCTGTGTCCCGCTCTGTCCCCCTCTTTGTCCCCGCTGTGTCCCGCTGTGTCCCGCTGTGTCCCCCGCTGTTTCCCGTTGTGTCTCCAGCTGTGTACTCCGCTGTGTCCCGCTGTGTCACACTGTGTCCCTTGGTGTCTCGCTTTGTCCCCCGCTGTGTCCCCCGCTGTGTCCCCCGGTGCGTCCCCACTGTGTCCCCGCTGTGTCCCGCTGTGTCCTCCCTGTGTCCCCCGCTATGTTCCGCTGTGAACCCCGCTGTGTCCTGCTGTGTCCCCCGCTTTGTCACGCTGTGTTCCGTGGTGTCCTGCTCTGTCCCCGGCAATGTTCCCCGTTTGTCCCCGCTGTGTCCCGCTGTGTCCCGCTGTGTACCCTGCTGTTTCCTGCTATGTTCCCGCAGTGTCCCCGCTGTGTCCTGCTGTGTCCCGCTGTGTCCCGTGGTGTACCGCTTTGTCCCCCGCTGTGTCCCGCTGTATCCCCCGCTGTGTCCCGCTGTGTCTACTGCTGTGTCCTGCTGTGTAACCCTCTGTGTCCCCCTCTGTGTCCCGCTGTGTCTCCCGCTGTGTCCCGCTGTGTCCCGCTGTGTACTGCTGTGTCCCCCCGCTGAGTCCCGCTGTGTCCCCGCTGTGTCCCGCTGTGTCCCCCATGTGTCCCCCGCTGTGTCCAGCTGTGTCCCGTTGTGTCCCCCACTGTTTCCCGTGCTGTGTCCGGCTGTGTCCCCCGCTGTGTCCCGCTGTGTCCACTGCTGTGTCCCCGCTGTGTCCCACATTTTCCCCGGCTGTGTCCCGCTGTGTCCTCACTGTGTCCCCCGCTGTGTCCCAATGTGTCCTCTCTGTGTCCCCCGCTGTGTCCCGCTGTGTCCCCCGCTGTGTCCCGCTGTGTCCGACTGTGTCCCGCTCTGTCCCCGCTGTGTCCCGCTGTGTCCCGCTGTGTCTCCTCTGTGTGTCCGCTGTGTCCCGCTGTGTCCCGGCTGTGTCCCGCTGTGTCCCCCATGTGTCCCGCGCTGTGTCCCACTGTGTCCCGCTGTGTCCACTGCTGTGTCCCCGCTGTGTCCCACTTTTTCCCCGGCTGTGTCCCGCTGTGTCCTCACTGAGTCCCCCGCTGTGTCCCAATGTGTCCTCTCTGTGTCCCCCGCTGTGTCCCGCTGTGTCCCCCGCTTTGTCCCGCTGTGTCCCACTGTGTCCCCACTGTGTCCCGCTGTGTCCCGCTGTGTCCCCGGTGTGCACGCTGTGTCCCGCTGTGTACCCCGCTGTGTCCAACTGTGTCCCGCTCTGTCCCGCTGTGGCCCTTCTCTGTCTACGCTGTCCCCCGCTGTGTCCCCACGCTGTGTCCCACTGTGTCCCGCTGTGTCCCCCGCTTATCCTGCTTTG
>NW_012325097.1:0-1393 GCF_000151885.1 Dipodomys ordii
TACAGCGGGGACACAGCGTTACTTGGCGTGGTACACATCGTGGCACACATCTGTGGACATTCGGGACACAGTGGGGGCTCAGCCGGACTCAGCCGTACACTCTGGGACACAGCGGGGACAAAGCGTGAGACACAGCGGGGGACATATAGGGAGACAGTAGGGGACTCTTCGAGGACACAGCGGCACACATTGGGACACGGTGGGAAACATATGTGACCTGCGGGGACACAGCGGGACACAGCGGGACACAGCGGGGACACAGCGAGGACACAGCGGCACACAAAGGGACACAGCGGGAAACAGAGGTGAACCCTTGGGGACACAGCAGACACAGTGGGGGACACAGCGGGACACAGTGTGGGACACAGCGGTGAAACAGCGGGACACAACGGGACACAGCACGGGGACACAGCGAGGACACAGCGGGACACAATGGGACACAACAGGGAGACACAGCGAGGACACCACGGAACACATCGGGACACAGCGGGAAACAGAGGTGAACCTGCGGGGACACAGCGGGACACAGTGTGGGACACAATGCGAAACAGCGGGGGACACAGCGGGACACAGTGGGGGACAGAGTGTGGGACACAGCGAGACACAGCGGGGACAAAGCTGGACACAGCGGGATACACAGAGGGAAACAGCGGGGACACAGTGGGGAAACAGCGTGACACAGCAGGACACAGCGGGAAACAGCCGGGGACACAGCGAGGACACAGTGGCACAGAACGGGGGACACAGCAAGGACACAGTGGGACACAGCGGGGGACACAGCGAGACATAGCGGGGGACACAGCGGGGGACACAGGGAGGACACAGCGGGACACAGCGGGGGACATAGCGAGGGCACATTGGGACATAGCGGGGACACAGCGGGACTCAGTGGGGCACAGCAGTACAGAGTGGGACACACCGGGACACAGCGGGGACACAGCAGGGACACAGCGGGGGACACAGCGGGACACAGCGGGGGACACAGGGAGGACACAGCGGGACCCAGGTGAACCCAGCGTAGATATGGCAGGGACACAGCAGGACACAGTGGGGAAAAAAGCGAGGACACAGCGGAACACAGGGTGGGACACAGCGAGGACACAGCGAGGCCACAGCGGGACAAGGCGGGGACACAGCCGTAGACACAGTGGGACACAGTGGCGGACACAGTGGGACACAGCGGGGAAAACAGCGAGGACACAGCGGGAACCAGGGCGACACAGCGTCGATACAGCGGGGACACAGCGTTACACAGCGTGGTACATAGCTGTGAACACAACGGGACACAGTGGGGGCACAGCGGGACACAGCGGGACACAGTGGGACGCAGCAGGGACAAAGCTCGAAACACAGCGGGGTACAGAGCGGGAGACAGCGGGGGACACAGCGATGA
>NW_012325098.1:0-1393 GCF_000151885.1 Dipodomys ordii
AAGAAGGCACAGAAATTCACGGCCCCTTTACCTCTCACCGGGAAGCCTTCCTAATCGTGATGCTGATGTATGAAGATCATGATGAGTCATGATCCCGGGCCGACAAATTCTCATGAGATCTCCATTGAGGACAAGCCCCCTCGTCTGTTGAACTTCCTCTAATTCACAAACTGCTTGAGTGGAAATCACTCACAGGAAGGGGCTAAGGTACAGCCCCCCCTCCGCAACAGGTGGGTGGGCGGTCGAAACCCCGCCCTCCCCCCTCCCCGTCGTCATGGCTACGACAGAGGAAAAGCAAATGATGAAAATAATGAATCATAACAACCTATATGTATGTGTATGTCAGAACTCTCACTCCCCACTGCCGGGTAGGTGAGGACTGACTGACTGAGTGAGTGACTGACCCGACCCGTGTTTTGCCCCTCCCGCCGCCCCATCCACCTTGTCGACGGCGAACGCGCGCCATCTAGTGGTGGTTTTGTGAATTGCAGTTTTCTCTCATGAAATGCATGGGGGAAAAAAAAGAACAAACAAACCACGCACTGACTGACTGAGAAAACCGGCCCGGGCTGGCTGGCCCCGAGAGAGACTGCCTTCTTTTCAGAGAAGGGGTGGGGTGGGGATGATGATGTGCCTCGTTGGAGTATGCGGCCCATGCATAGGCAAGCAGGCAGGCAGGCAGGCTCGGAGTGGGACCGTTGTGTGTTGGAGCGCCAGTACAGTAGCTCAAGCCCCAGGATTGACTGGCAAGTCGAGAGGAAAAGGAGGGAGGGAGTGCGGGCGGGCGGGCGGGCGGGAGAGAGAATTCAAACGAGAGAGAGAGAGAGAGAGAGACAGACAGACAGACAGACAGACAGAGACAAAGAGAGACACAGAGAGAGAAATAGAGAAACAGAAACAGAGAGACAAGAGACAGAGACGTGGTGAATTGGTCCGGCTGGACTACATACATGCTCTGTCGCGTCCGATCTTTGAGTTTCCTCAAAGATGCACGCACGCACACACACAGATACACTGAGATGCCCTCTGCCCCCTCTTCTCTCCTCTCCAATTCCCCCGCCCCCTCACCCCTCCCCCCCGTCAGGCACCAGAAATGAGATCCCTCCCCTTCGCCTATTGCGTCAATTACAAACAAAAGGCAGCGTGAGATTCAAGCAAATTTGTTTTACTTTGTTCCGAGGGTAGGGTTGTGGATTTTGGTGCGGGGGGGGGGTCCGAGGTCGTGGTCGTGGTCGAGTAATCGCCTGCGGGGGGGTGAGGATAGATGGTTACGCCACCTGCATGGATGGCTCGCGTTCCCCTCTGGCTGTCTGGTTGCCGCTGAGTGCTTCAGATATCACCATCCGGTCAGGAACGCAGGGGCTGGAAGATAAAGAGATATTAAAGAGATAAT
>NW_012325099.1:0-1393 GCF_000151885.1 Dipodomys ordii
GGACATAGTAAAGATTCTATTGTACTTATCCTGTTAAAATCTAGTAAGTAGATGAAATGCCCCCATGATAGCTTTCCAGAGCTAGCAGTCAGGGCATGATAATCTACCTGGATGCCGGCATGCAGTGGTGAGCCAGGCCCCCACTCAGCATGCAGTGGTGAGCCAGGCCCCCACTCAGCATGCAGTGGTGAGCCAGGCCCCCATTCAGCTACGCAGTGGTGAGAGGGATCAACTGGTCCTATAGTTGGCAGGTGCGAACATGGGAGGTTTCAATTAAGTACATTAAGTACACTTTTGGGGGGCAGTGTTGAGGTTTGATTTCTGGCCCAAATCTATCCATGTTCCCAGCCTTTAAATGCACTTTTTAAACTAGAGTTCCTGCCTGTTATTAATGTGTTGGTTGGGGGGATGGAACCCCGGCCGCACCAAAATCCACAACCCTACCCTCGGAACAAAATAAAACAAATTTGCTTGAATCTCACGCTGCCTTTTGTTTGTAATTGACGCAATAGGCGAAGGGGAGGGATCTCATTTCTGGTGCCTGACGGGGGGGGAGGGGGGAGGAGGTAGGGCAATTGGAGAGGAGAGAAGAGGGGGCAGAGGGCATCTCAGTGTATCTGTGTGTGTGCGTGCGTGCATCTTTGAGGAAACTCAAAGTTCGGACGTGACAGAGCATGTATGTAGTCCAGCCGGACCAATTCACCACGTCTCTGTCTCTTGTCTCTCTGTTTCTGTTTCTCTATTTCTCTCTCTGTGTCTCTCTTTGTCTCTGTCTGTCTGTCTGTCTGTCTGTCTCTCTCTCTCTCTCTCTCTCGTTTGAATTCTCTCTCCCGCCCGCCTGCCCGCCCGCACTCCCTCCCTCCTTTTCCTCTTCACTTGCCAGTCCATCCTGGGGCTTGAGCTACTGTACTGGCGCTCCAACACACAACGGTCCCACTCCGAGCCTGCCTGCCTGCCTATGCATGGGCCCCATACTCCAACGAGGCACATCATCATCCCCACCCCACCCCTTCTCTGAAAAGAAGGCAGTCTCTCTCGGGGCCAGCCAGCCTGGGCCGGTTTTCTCAGTCAGTCAGTGCGTGGTTTGTTTGTTCTTTTTTTTCCCCCATGCATTTCATGAGAGAAAACTGCAATTCACAAAACCACCACTAGATGGCGCGCGTTCGCCGTCGACAAGGTGGATGGGGCGGCGGGAGGGGCAAAACACGGGTCGGGTCAGTGACTCACTCAGTCAGTCAATCCTCACCTACCCGGCATTGGGGAGTGAGAGTTCTGATATACACATACATATAGGTTGTTATGATTCATTATTATCATCATTTGCTTTTCCTCTGTCGTAGCCATGACGACGGGGAGGGGGGAGGGCGGGGTTTCGACCGCCAGCCGACGTGTT
>NW_012325100.1:0-1393 GCF_000151885.1 Dipodomys ordii
GACACAGCGCGACACAGCGGGGACACTGCGGGGACACAGCGGGACAAAGTGGGGGACACAGCGGGACACAGCGGGGTACACAGCAGGGACAAAGAAGGACACAGCGGGGGACACAGCGAGGAGACAGCGGGACACAGCGGTGACACAGCGGGACACAGCTGGGGACACTGGGGGACACAGCGGGACACAGAGGGACACAGCGGGGAACACAGCGGGACACAGAGGGGGACACAGAGGGGTACACAGCGGGACACAGCTGGGAACACAGCGGGTCACAGCGGGACACAGCGGGAACACAGCTGGACACAGCAGGGTACACAGTGGGACACAGGGGGAACACAGTGGGGACACAGCGGGGGACACAGCGGGACACAGCGGGGGACACAGCGAGGACACAGCAGGACACAGCGGTGACCAAGCGGGACACAGCGGGGGACACAGCGAGGACACAGCGGTGACCAAGCGGGACACAGCGGGGGACACAGCGAGGACACAGCGGGACACAGCAGTGACAAAGCTGGACACAGCTGGAGACACAGCGGGACACAGCGGGACACAGTGTCGATAGAGCGGGGACAGAGCGGGACAAAGCGGTGACACAACGGGACTCAGCGGGGGACACTGCGGGACCCAGCGGGACCCAGCGGGGACACAGCAAGGACACAGCGGGGGGACACAGCGGGACACAGCGGGACACAGCGGGGGGACACAGCGAGGGACACAGCAGGGACACAGCGGGACACTGTAGGGGACACATTGGGACATTGTGGGGAACACAGAGAGGACACAGCTGGACCCAGCGGTACACAGCGTCGATACAGCGGGGACACAGCGGGATACTGAGGGGTCACTGCGGGACACAGTGGGGGACAAATCAGGACACAGCGGGACACAGCGGTGACGCAGCGGGACACAGCGGGACACGACGGGGGACACAGCAGGACACAGAGGGGGACACAGTGGGGGAAACAGCTGGACACAGCGGGGAACACAGCGAGGACACAGTGGGACCTAGCGGGACACAGCGTCGATACAGCGGAGACACAGCGTTACACAGCATGGTACAAAGCTGTGGACACAATGGGACACAGTGGGGGCACAGCGGGACACAGCGGGACGCAGTGGGACACAGCGGGGACAAAGCGTGAGACACAGCAGGGGACAGAGCTGGAGACAGCGGGGACACAGCGGGGACACAGCGGGACACAGCGAGGACACAGCGGGACAGAGCGGGACATTGCAGGGCACAGCGGGGGACACAGCTGGTTACAGCGGGGGACACAGCGGGAGACAGCGGGGGACACAGCGAGGACACAGCGGGACACAGCGCTGACATTGCGGGGACACAGCGGGGGACACAGCAGGGGACACAGCCGGACACAGCGGGACACAG
>NW_012325101.1:0-1393 GCF_000151885.1 Dipodomys ordii
TCTACGGCTCCTCTCAGAGTAGTCGAGAGAGATCTTCATTCCGTTTTCCAGGGCAATGTAGAGCCATCGCCTTCCTGATCATAGGCCAGGTCATCAATACGCATAAAAACATCTTAAGTCTGTTTTCATGGCATAACCTCAACCGTTAAAAACATTAACAGTGCCCCCCCCGCCTTCGGGCTTCCCTGGAGTCCTGCTCCTAATTATCTCTTTAATATCTCTTTATCTTCCAGCCCCTGCTTCCTGACCGGATGGTGATATCTGAAGCACTCAGCGGCAACCAGACAGCCAGAGGGGAACGCGAGCCATCCAAGCAGGTGGCGTAACCGTCCATCCTCACCCCCCCCCCGCAGGCGATTACTCGACCACGACCACGACCTCCGACCCCCCCCCCGCACCAAAATCCACAACCCTACCCTCGGAACAAAATAAAACAAATTTGCTTGAATCTCACGCTGCCTTTTGTTTGTAATTGACGCAATAGGCGAAGGGGAGGGATCTCATTTCTGGTGCCTGACGGGGGGGGAGGGGGGAGGGGGCGGGGGAATTGGAGAGGAGAGAAGAGGGGGCAGAGGGCATCTCAGTGTATCTGTGTTTGTGCGTGCGTGCATCTTTGAGGAAACTCAAAGATCGGACGCGACAGAGCATGTATGTAGTCCAGCCGGACCAATTCACCACGTCTCTGTCTCTTGTTTCTCTGTTTCTGTTTCTCTATTTCTCTCTCTGTGTCTCTCTTTGTCTCTGTCTGTCTGTCTGTCTGTCTGTCTGTCTGTCTCTCTCTCTCTCGTTTGAATTCTCTCTCCCGCCGGCCCGCCCGCCCGCACTCCCTCCCTCCTTTTCCTCTCGACTTGCCAGTCAATCCTGGGGCTTGAGCTACTGTACTGGCGCTCCAACACACAACGGTCCCACTCCGAGCCTGCCTGCCTGCCTGCCTGCCTAGGCATGGGCCCCATACTCCAACGAGGCACATCATCATCCCCACCCCACCCCTTCTCTGAAAAGAAGGCAGTCTCTCTCGGGGCCAGCCAGCCTGGGCCGGTTTTCTCAGTCAGTCAGTGCGTGGTTTGTTTGTTCTTTTTTTTCCCCCATGCATTTCATGAGAGAAAACTGCAATTCACAAAACCACCGCTAGATGGCGCGCGTTCGCCGTCGACAAGGTGGATGGGGCGGCGGGAGGGGCAAAACACGGGTCGGGTCAGTCACTCACTCAGTCAGTCAGTCCTCACCTACCCGGCAGTGGGGAGTGAGAGTTCTGACATACACATACATATAGGTTGTTATGATTCATTGTTATCATCATTTGCTTTTCCTCTGTCGTAGCCATGACGACGGGGAGGGGGGAGGGCGGGGTTTCGACCGCCAGCCGACGTGTTGCGGAGGGGGAGGGGGATGA
>NW_012325102.1:0-1393 GCF_000151885.1 Dipodomys ordii
TTTTTTATTTTTTATTTATTTTTATTGATAAGCTGTAGAAGGAGAATGGATTAGTTTTTGGATAATAATTAAGTGAAACTTAAGTTGTAGCAGGTTAATCATTAGCATTTGATATTGATGTAGTAGAAGAAGCAGAATGTGAAGCAGAAACAGAAGGAGAAGCAGAAATAGAAGCAGAAGAAGCCGAAGAAGCAGAAGCAGAACCTGAAGCGGAAGGAGAAGCAGAAGAAGCAGAATCTGGAGAAGAAGAAGGAGAACCAGAAGGAGAAGCAGAAGCAGAAAGAGAAGCAAAAGCAGAAGGAGAAGCAGAAGAAACAGAAGAAGCAGAAGCAGTAGCAGAAGAAGCTGAAGATGCAGAAGCAGAAAGAGAAGCAGAAGGAATAGCAGAAGAACGAGAAGGAGAAGGAGAAACAGAAGGAGAAGAAGGAGAAGCAGAAGGAGAATCAGGAAAGGCAAAAGAAGCAGAATCAGACGGAGAAGCAGGAAAAGCAGAAGAAGCAGAAGCAAAAGGAGAAGCAAAAGAAGGAGAAGGAGAAGCAGAGGCAGAAGAAGAAGCATAAGGAAAAGCACAAGCAGAAGGAGATGCAGAAGGAGAAGCAGGAGAAGCAGAAGAAGCAGAAGATGAAGGAGAAGCAGAAGTAGGAGAAGGAGAAGGAGGAGAAGCAGAAGGAGAAGCAGAAGCGGAATGAGAAGCAGAAAGAGAAGCAGGAGAAGCACAAGAAGCAGAAGCAGCAGAAGCCGAAAGAGAAGAAGCAGAAGAAGCAGAATCAGAAGCAGAAGTAGAAGCAGAAGCAGAAGGAGAAGCAGCAGAAGAAGTAGAACCAGAAATTCAGGCAGGAGAAACAGAAGAAGCAGAAGCAGAAGCAGAAGGAGAAGCAAAAAGAGAAGCAGTAGGAGAAGTAGAAGAAGCAGCAGAAGGAGAAGCAGCAGAAGAAGCAGAAAAACAAGCAGGAGAAGCAGAAGCAGAAAGAGAAGTAGAAGCAGAAGAAGCAGAAGCAGAAGAAGAAGCAGTAGAAGCACAAGAAGCAGAAGCAGGAGAAGCAGAAGCAGAAGATAAAGAAGAAACATAAGAAGCAGAAGCAGAGGGAGAAACAGAAGAAGGAGAAAGAGCTGCAGAATGTGAAGCAGAAGGAGATGCAGAAGCAGAAAGAGAAGCAGAAACAGAAGGAGAAGAAGAAGGAGAAGTTGGAGAATCAGAAGAAGCAGAAGCAGAAAGAGAAGGAGAAGAAAGAGAAGGAGAAGCAGAAGGAGAAGGACAAGCAGGAGAAGCAGAAGAAGCAGAAGCGGGAGGAGCAGAAGAAGAAGAAGAAAAAACGAAGAAAGAGAAGGAGGAGAAGGAGAAGCGAAGCAGAAGGAGAAGCAAAAGAGAAGCAGAAGAAGCTGAAGAAGCAGT
>NW_012325103.1:0-1393 GCF_000151885.1 Dipodomys ordii
GTAGGACGAAATTTTACGTTTTAGTTCAAACGCAAATGAGGGCAGGAAACGATCAATAAGATTGCTGTTCTCCAAGTAACCATCAAAGAGCCAGAAGTAGAACAGAGCTTCAAAGCGGTATAACAGTAAGCTGGAAGAAAATAGATAAGGTCAGCGCTTCGTCTGGGGAGTGCGAGCAGCAGCAAGGACCTGGACACACAGTCTCTATGTGTATTTCTTTATCTCTGTCCGTGTGAACATACACCACACGCACTCACACACATACACACACACACTAAGTTAGCGAATGGATCATGGGAAAAACCATTAATGATATCACCTGAGGGCAATGCTAAAAAAAAAAATCATAACCTTTAGAGATTCTCTTTTATGGTTTGCAAAGAGAGTATCAGGCAATACTTTTTAAATGTGAGGCCATTTCGTCGAGTGATAAGCATGGTAAGCTTTCTGTCGGTTGGGTAGAAAGCTTGCCTTCAGGCAGTCCAAGCTATCCTGCATTGTCTCCTAAAGAGGCCCTTTTTCTAACAAGGACTCAAGCAGATCCCTCTCCTTGTTCTAGATAATGGATTACCTACACATACAGTTCCAAGTGTAAGCACACTGTTGTCTAGTAAAGACCCACAAGGACCTCCCCCCGCCCCCGCCCCGCCTTCCGGCTTCCCTGGAGTCCTGCTCCTAATTATCTCTTTAATATCTCTTTATCTTCCAGCCCCTGCTTCCTGACCGGATGGTGATATGTGAAGCACTCAGCGGCAACCAGACAGCCAGAGGGGAACGCGAGCCATCCATGCAGGTGGCGTAACCGTCCATCCTCACCCACCCCCCCGCAGGGATTACTCGACCACGACCACGACCTCCGAACCCCCCCCCCGCACCAAAATCCACAACCCTACCCTCGGAACAAAATAAAACAAATTTGCTTGAATCTCACGCTGCCTTTTGTTTGTAATTGACGCAATAGGCGAAGGGGAGGGATCTCATTTCTGGTGCCTGACGGGGGGGGAGGGGGGAGGGGGCGGGGAATTGGAGAGGAGAGAAGAGGGGGCAGAGGGCATCTCAGTGTATCTGTGTGTGTGCGTGCGTGCATCTTTGAGGAAACTCAAAGATCGGACGCGACAGAGCATGTATGTAGTCCAGCCGGACCAATTCACCACGTCTCTGTCTCTTGTCTCTCTGTTTCTGTTTCTCTATTTCTCTCTCTGTGTCTCTCTTTGTCCCTGTCTGTCTGTCTGTCTGTCTGTCTGTCTGTCTGTCTGTCTGTCTCTCTCTCTCTCTCGTTTGAATTCTCTCTCCCGCCTGCCCGCCCGCCCGCACTCCCTCCCTCCTTTTCCTCTCGACTTGCACAGTCAATCCTGGGGCTTGAGCTACTGTACTGGCGCTCCAACACACAATG
>NW_012325104.1:0-1393 GCF_000151885.1 Dipodomys ordii
TTTTATTAATAATTGTAACCACAAGGGACGAAAGAGGATAGAAAAATAATATAGAAAAAAGGAGTCTTAAAATTCTGTACGTGTCAAACTCAAACCAAGAAAGAACAAAACACCCCCCCCCGCCTTCGGGCTTCCCTGGAGTCCTGCTCCTAATTATCTCTTTAATATCTCTTTATCTTCCATCCCCTGCTTCCTGACCGGATGGTGATATCTGAAGCACTCAGCGGCAACCAGACAGCCAGAGGGGAACGTGAGCCATCCATGCAGGTGGCGTAACCGTCCATCCTCACCCCCCCCCGCAGGCGATTACTCGACCACGACCACGACCTCCGACCCCCCCCCGCACCAAAATCCACAACCCTACCCTCGGAACAAAATAAAACAAATTTGCTTGAATCTCACGCTGCCTTTTGTTTGTAATTGACGCAATAGGCGAAGGGGAGGGATCTCATTTCTGGTGCCTGACGGGGGGGTGAGGGGGGAGGGGGCGGGGGCATTGGAGAGGAGAGAAGAGGGGGCAGAGGGCATCTCAGTGTATCTGTGTGTGTGCGTGCGTGCATCTTTGAGGAAACTCAAAGATCGGACGCGACAGAGCATGTATGTAGTCCAGCCGGACCAATTCACCACGTCTCTGTCTCTTGTCTCTCTGTTTCTGTTTCTCTATTTCTCTCTCTGTGTCTCTCTTTGTCTCTTTCTGTCTGTCTGTCTGTCTGTCTCTCTCTCTCTCTCTCTCTCGTTTGAATTCTCTCTCCCGCCCGCCCGCCCGCCCGCACTCCCTCCCTCCTTTTCCTCTCGACTTGCCAGTCAATCCTGGGGCTTGAGCTACTGTACTGGCGCTCCAACACACAATGGTCCCACTCCGAGCCTGCCTGCCTGCCTGCCTGCCTATGCATGGGCCCCATACTCCAACGAGGCACATCATCATCCCCACCCCACCCCTTCTCTGAAAAGAAGGCAGTCTCTCTCGGGGCCAGCCAGCCTGGGCCGGTTTTCTCAGTCAGTCAGTGCGTGGTTTGTTTGTTCTTTTTTTCCCCCATGCATTTCATGAGAGAAAACTGCAATTCACAAAACCACCACTAGATGGCGCGCGTTCGCCGTCGACAAGGTGGATGGGGCGGCGGGAGGGGCAAAACACCGGTCTGGTCAGTCACTCACTCAGTCAGTCAGTCCTCACCTACCCGGCAGTGGGGAGTGAGAGTTCTGACATACACATACATATAGGTTGTTATGATTCATTATTATCATCATTTGCTTTTCCTCTGTCGTAGCCATGACGACGGGGAGGGGGGAGGGCGGGGTTTCGACCGCCAGCCGTGTGGCGGAGGGGGAGGGGGAGGGGGAGGAGTCGCTCGTTCCCTGGATAGATCCGTCTCCCCTCCTCTCCACCATCTGA
>NW_012325106.1:0-1393 GCF_000151885.1 Dipodomys ordii
TCCTTCTGCTTCTCTTTCTGCTTCTGCATCTTCAGCTTCTTCTGCTACTGATTCTGCTTCTTCTGTTTCTTCTGCTTCTCCTTCTGCTTCTCCTTCTGCTTTTGCTTCTCTTTCTGCTTCTGCTTCTCCTTCTGGTTCTCCTTCTTCTTCTCCAGATTTTGCTTCTTCTGCTTCTCCTGCTTCTTCTTCTGCTTTAGGTTCTGCTTTTGCTTCTTCGGCTCCTTCTGCTTCTATTTCTGTTTCTCCTTCTGTTTCGGCTTCTCTTTCTGCTTCTGCTTCTTCTCCTTCTTCTATTTCTTCTGATTCTGCTTCTCCTGCTTCTGCTTCTCCTGCTTCTCCTTCTGTTTCTCTTTATGCTTCTCCTTCTGCTTCTCCTTCTTCTGCTTCTACTACTACTTCTGCTTCTCCTTCTGCATCTTCTTCTGTTTCAATTTCTCCTTCTTCTCCTTTTCATTCTGCTTCTGCTTCTCCTGCTTCTGCTTCTTCTGCTTCTCCTTCTGCATCTTCTTCTGCTTCTGCTTCTCCTTCTCCTTCTTCTGCTTCTCCTTCTTATTCTCCTTCTGCTTCTTCTTCTTCTTCTGCTTTACCTGCTTCTCTTTCTGCTTCTCCTTCTGCTTCTCCTTCTGTTTCTCCTTCTCCTTCTTGTTCTTCTGCTTTTCCTTCTGCTTCTCGTTCTGCTTCTGCTACAACTGCTACTGCTTCTACTTCTTCTGTTTCTTCTGCTTCTCCTTCTGATTTTGATTCTCCTTCTGCTTCTGCTTCTCCTACTGCTTCTCCTTCTGCTTCTACAGATTCTGCTTCTTCTGCTTCTCCTGCTTCTCCTTCTGCCTGAGATTCTCCTTCTGCTTCTTCGGATTCTTATGCTTCTGCTTCTCCTGCTTCTGATTCTTCTGCTTCCCCTCCTTCTCTTTCTGCTTCTCCTTCTGTTTCTGCTTCTCCCTCTGCTTCTGCTTCATGTCCTTCTCCTGTTTGTTCTGCTTATGCTTCTCCTGATTCTGCATCTCCTGCTCCTCCTTCTGCTGCTCTTTCTGCTTCTCCTGCTGCTTTTCCTTCTCCTGCTCCTTCTTCTGCTTCTCTTTCTGCTTCTCCTTCTGTTTCTCCTTCTCCCTCACTTTCTCGTTCTTCTGCTTTTCCTTCTGCTTCTCCTTCTGCATCTTCTGCTTTTTCTGCTACTGCCTCTGCTTCTTCTGTTTCTTCTGCTTCTCCTTCTGCTTTTGCTTCTCTTTCTGCTTCTGCTTCTCCTTCTGCTTCTTCAGATTCTGCTTCTTCTGCTTCTCCTTCTGCTTCAGGTTCTGCTTCTGCTTCTACGGCTTCTGCTTCTGCTTCTCCTGCTGTTGCTTCTTCTGCTTCTCAAGCTTCTCTTTCTGCTTTCCTTCTGTTCGCTTCTCCTCGC
>NW_012325107.1:0-1392 GCF_000151885.1 Dipodomys ordii
GAAATCAGTAGCACTCAGGTGAGAGGAACGAGAAGCAGATATACCCAGTCCGCTGGCAGTGTCCTACTGGGACCAGCCTATCTGGCTGCCACGCCTGAAATATTTATAACTGCGGCAGAGCTATGCAGGTGCAATTGTGCAGCAATACAAACTGCATACCTTGGCGAAACTTCATGTGACTACAGGAAACCATGGGGGATTTACAAGGAGATGTTCACCCGGAACAGCCAGAGGCCTGCGGGCAGAAAGAATCCGGAATTCTTCATAAGAAGCCTTGAAAGCAGTGAAACCCTCCTATGTTGCAATAACTCAGAAACTCATTCTGAGTGTTCCCGGCAGAGGTCATTCGGCTGAACACAACTGTGGACTAATTACAGCCATATGTAGAGAGTGCCGTCCATAGTGTTGGATGGACAGTGGTCGCAAGCCAAACAACTGATCTCTAGTTCTCCAAACTTTCACAGAGTGCCATAAGTAGAGGTTTTACTTACTGCTCCGGTTGAGTAGAGTGTAGCCGTCAAAGCTGGAATCAGTAGCACTAAGGTGAGAAGATCGGGAAGCAGTTATACCCAGTCCGCTGGCAATGTCCAACGGGGACCAGCCTATCTGGCTGCCACGCCTGAATGTTTGCAACCGCGGCAGAGCTATGCAGGCGCAATTGTGCAGCAATGCAAACTGCATACCCTGGCCAAATTTCAGGGGTGTAAAAGAAACCACGGGGGATTTACAAGGAGATATTGGCCTGGAACAGCCAGAGGCCTGCCGGCAGCAAGATTCCAGAATTCTTCCTAAGAAGCCTTGAAAGCAGTGAAACACTCCTATGTTGCAATAACTCAGAACTTCATTCTGAGTGTTCCCAGCAGAGGTCATTCGGCTGAACCCAACCGTGGACTAATTAGAGCCAGATGTAGGGAGTGCTGTCCATAGCGCTGGTTGGACAGTGGTCGTGTGCCAAACAACTGAGCTCTACTTCTCCAAACTTTCACACAGTGCCATAAGTAAAGGTTCAACGTACTGCTCCAGTTGAGTAGAGTGTAGCCATAAAAGCTGAAATCAGTAGCACTCAGGTGAAAAGAACGGGAAGCAGATATACCCAGTCCGCTGGCATTATCCTACGGGGACCAGCCTATCTGGCTGCCAAGCCTGAATGTTTGCAACCGCGGCAGAGCTATGCAGGCACAATTGTGCAGCAATCGAAACTGCGTACCCCGGTCAAACATCACCGGTGTACAAGAAACCATGGTGGATTTAAAAGGAGATGTTCTCCCGGAACAGCTGGAGGCCTATCGGCAGCAAGATTCCCGAATTCTTCCTAAGAAGCCTTGAAAGCAGTGAAAGCTCCAATGTTGCAATAACTCACAACCTCATTCTGAGTGTTCCAGGCAGAGGTCA
>NW_012325108.1:0-1392 GCF_000151885.1 Dipodomys ordii
GACTTAGCAGGACTCATCGGGGCACAGGGGTATTCAGTGGGAACACAGAGGGGACACTGCAGGACATATCGGGGACATATCAGGGACACAGGGGGACACAGCGGGGGACACAGCGGGACACAGCGGGGACACAGCGGGACACAGCAGGGAAACAGCAGTGACACAGCGGGACACAGTGGGGGACACAGCGGGGACAGCGTGGGGGACACAGCGGGACAGAGCGGGGACACAGAGGGGGACACAGCGGGACTCAGCGGGACACAGCGGGGGACACAGCGGGACACAGCGGGGGACACATCGGGGACACAGCGGGGCACCGCGGGGTCACAGTGGGGACACAGTGGGGGACAAAGAGGGGACAAAGAGGGGACACAGCTTGGACATAGCGGGACACAGCGAGGACACAGCGGGGGACACAGCTGGACACAGCGGGACACAGCGGGGACACAGAGGTGGACAAAGCGGGGACACAGCGGGACACAGCGGGGACACAGCGGGGGACACAGCGGACACAGCAGTGACACAGATGGGGACACAGCGGGACTCAGTGGGACACATCGGGGGACACATCGGGACACAGTGGGGGACACAGCGGGGACACAGCGGGACACAGCGGCGGACACAGCGATACACAGCGGGACATAGCGGGGGACACAGGCGGACACAACGGGGGACACAGCGGGGGACACAGCGGGGACACAGCGGGACACAGCAAGGACACAGCAAGTGACACAGTGGGACACAGTGGGGACACAGTGGGGGACACAGCGGGGGACACAGTGGGACACAGCAGTGACACAGCGAGGACACAGCAGGGGACACAGCGTGGGACATAGAGGGACACAGCGGAACACAGCGGGACACAGCAGGGGACACAGCGGGGATACAGCGGGGGACACAGCTGGACACAGCAGGACACAGCACGGACTCAGCGGGACACAGCGGGTACACTGCGGTGACACAGCGGGACACAGCAGGGACACAGCGGGACACAGCGGGGCCACAGCGGGGGAAAGAGGGGACACAGCGGGACACAGCGGGACACAGCGGAGGACACAGCAGGGGACAGCGGGGACACACCTGGGGACCACGGGGACACAGTGGGGACACAGAGGGGGACACAGCGGGGACACAGCAAGACGCAGCAGGGGACACAGCGGGGAACACTGAGGGACAAAGCGGGACACAGCAGGGGACCGCGGGGACACTGCGGGCGGCATAGCGAAGACACAGTGGGACACAGCGGGGCACAGGGGGGACACAGCGGAAACACAGAGGGGACACAGGAGGACACATCGGGGACACAGCAGGGACACAGGGGGACACAGCGGGGGACACAGGGGGACACAGCGGGGGACACAGCGGGACACAGCAGGGACTCAGCGGGACACA
>NW_012325109.1:0-1392 GCF_000151885.1 Dipodomys ordii
TCATTCTGCTTCTGCTTCTCCTATTGCTTCTGCTGCTCTTCCTTCTCTTTCTCCTACTTCTACTTCTTCTTCTGCTTCTGCTTCTTCTGCTTCTCCTGCTTCTCCTTCTGCATCTCCTTCTGCTTGTGCTTGTCCTTATGCTTATTCTTCTGTTTCTGCTTCTCCTTCTGCTTCTTCTGCTTCTCCTTCTGATTCTCCTTCTGCTTCTGCTTCTGTTTCTCCTTCTTCTTCTCGTTCTTCTGCTTTTCCTTCTGCTTCTCCTTCTGCTTCTGCTGCAACTGCTACTGCTTCTTCTGTTTCTTCTGCTCCTCCTTCTCCTTTTGATTCTCTTTCCGCTTCTGCTTCTCCTTCAGCTTCTCATTCTGCTTCTCCATATTCTGCTTCTTCTGCTTCCCCTGCTTCTCCTTCTGCTTCAGGTTCTGCTTCTGCTTCTTCGGATTCTTATGCTTCTGCTTCTCCTGCTTCTGCTTCTTCTGCTTCCCCTCCTTCTCTTTCTGCTTCTCCTTCTGTATCTGCTTCTCCTTCTGCTTCTGCTTCTTGTCCTTCTCCTGTTTCTTCTGCTTCTGCTTCTCCTGATTCTCCACTTCCTGCTCTCCTTCTTTTGCTCTTTCTGCTTCTCCTGCTGCGTTTCCTTCTCCTGCTCCTTCTTCTGCTTCACCTTCAGTGTCTCCTTCTCCTTCTCGATCCTCTGCTTTTCCTTCTGCTTCTCCTTCTGCTTCTGCATCTTCTGCTTCTTCTGCTACTGCCTCTGCTTCTTCTGTTTCTTCTGCTTCTCCTTCTGCTTTTGCTTCTCTTTCTGCTTCTGCTTCTCCTTCTGCTTCTCCAGATTCTGCTTCTTCTGCTTCTCCTGCTTCTCCTTCTGCTTCAGGTTCTGCTTCTGCTTCTTCGGCTTCTTCTGCTTCTGCTTCTCCTGCTGCTGTTTCTTCTGCTTCTCCTGCTTCTCTTTTTTTTTCCTTCAGTTTCTGCTTCTCCTTCTGCTTCTGCTTCTTCTCCTTCTTCTGTTTCTTCTGCTTCTGCTTCTCCTGCTTCTGCTTCTCCTGCTTCTCGTCCTGCTTCTCCTTCTCTTCTTCTGCTTCTCCTTTTGCTTCTGCTTCTCCTTCTGCTTCTGCTTCATTTTCTCCTTCTGCTTCTCATTCTGCTTCTGCGTCTTCTGTTTCTTCTGCTTCTCCTGCTTCTGCTTCTCCTGCTTCTCCTACTTCTCGTGCTGCTTTTCCTTCTGCGTCTCTTTCTGCTTCTGATAATCCTTTTGCTTCTCCTACTCCTAATCCTTCTCTCTCGCCTTCTCCGACTTCTTCTTCTTCTGCTTCTCTTGCTGCTTCTGCTTCTGCTTATTATACTATTACTGTTTCTTCTGCTTCTGCTTCAGATTTTGCTTCTTCTGTTTCTCCTCTG
>NW_012325110.1:0-1392 GCF_000151885.1 Dipodomys ordii
TAACAGAGAAGTGCTCTTTCACTTGAGATACCCCCTCGAATAGCAGGTATGACCGGCTGACCGGGGGGACGGCTGTCACTCAACTTTCTGGTTCATTTCGTTAATTCTATTCGTCAGATATTCCCTTTTCAAGTTCTTACAGATGACCACATGGTCCAATAGTGTCAGTTATCGTCTCCTTGTTTCTCGTTTCTGGGGGGGAGGGCGGTCCAGTCACGGGTCCTGTCCTTCGGTTTTAAGCGCCAAGCCTCGGTTTTTTAGGCCGAGATAAGAGCTTTACCAGTGGAAAAATAGCCGCAGTCCCCGCCCCCCCCCCGCCTTCGGGCTTCCCTGGAGTCCTGCTCCTAATTATCTCTTTAATATCTCTTTATCTTCCAGCCCCTGCTTCCTGACCGGATGGTGATATCTGAAGCACTCAGCGGCAACCAGACAGCCAGAGGGGAACGCGAGCCATCCATGCAGGTGGCGTAACCGTCCATCCTCACCCCCCCCCCCCGCAGGCGATTACTCGACCACGACCACGACCTCCGACACCCCCCCCCCGCACCAAAATCCACAACCCTACCCTCGGAACAAAATAAAACAAATTTGCTTGAATCTCACGCTGCCTTTTGTTTGTAATTGACGCAATAGGCGAAGGGGAGGGATCTCATTTCTGGTGCCTGACGGGGTGCGGAGGGGGGAAGGGGCGGGGGAATTGGAGAGGAGAGAAGAGGGGGCAGAGGGCATCTCAGTGTATCTGTGTGTGTGCGTGCGTGCATCTTTGAGGAAACTCAAAGATCGGACGCGACAGAGCATGTATGTAGTCCAGCCGGACCAATTCACCACGTCTCTGTCTCTTGTCTCTCTGTTTCTGTTTCTCTATTTCTCTCTCTGTGTCTCTCTTTGTCTCTGTCTGTCTGTCTGTCTGTCTGTCTGTCTGTCTGTCTCTCTCTCTCTCTCGTTTGAATTCTCTCTCCCGCCCGCCCGCCCGCCCGCACTCCCTCCCTCCTTTTCCTCTCGACTTGCCAGTCAATCCTGGGGCTTGAGCTACTGTACTGGCGCTCCAACACACAACGGTCCCACTCCGAGCCTGCCTGCCTGCCTGCCTGCCTATGCATGGGCCCCATACTCCAACGAGGCACATCATCATCCCCACCCCACCCCTTCTCTGAAAAGAAGGCAGTCTCTCTCGGGGCCAGCCAGCCTGGGCCGGTTTGCTCAGTCAGTCAGTGCGTGGTTTGTTTGTTCTTTTTTTTCCCCCATGCATTTCATGAGAGAAAACTGCAATTCACAAAACCACCACTAGATGGCGCGCGTTCGCCGTCGACAAGGTGGATGGGGCGGCGGGAGGGGCAAAACACGGGTCGGGTCAGTCACTCACTCAGTCCGTCAGTCCTCACCTACCCGGCA
>NW_012325111.1:0-1392 GCF_000151885.1 Dipodomys ordii
GAACGAGAAGAAGATACAGAAGGAGAAGCAGATTGAGAAGCTGAAGAAGAATCTGTAGATGGATTGCAGCAGGAGAAGCATAAAGAGCAGCAGATGGAGTATCAGGAGATGCAGAAACATGAGAAGCAGAAGCAGAAGATACAGGAGAAGGACAAGAATTTTAAGCTGAAGGAGAAGCAGATACTTAAGGAGAAGCAGATTGAGAAGGAGGGGAAGCAGAAGAAGCAGCAGCAGGAGAAGCAGAAGCTTAAGAATCCGAAGAAGCAGAAGCAGAACCTGAAGCAGAATGAGAAGCAGGAGAAGCTGAAGATGCTGAATCTGGAGAAGCAGAATGAGATGCTGAAGAAGCAGAAGCGGAAGGAAAGAAGAATAAGTAGTAGAAGTTGCAGCAGAAGCAGAAGGAAAAGCATTATTTAACGAGAAGGAGAAGGAAAAACAGAAGCAGAAGCAGAAGGAGAATCAGAAGGAGAAGCAGCAGAAGCGAAGGAGAAGCAGAAGGAGAAGCAGAAGCAGAAGAAGCAGCTGAAGGAGAAGAAGAAGCAGAAGAAGATGCAGAAGGAGAAGCAGGAGAAACAGAAGAAGCAGACGCAGAAGAAGAAGTAGAAGTAGGAGAAGGAGAAGGAAGAGCAGCAGAAGCAATAGGAGAAGCAGAAGGAGAAGCAGAAGCAGAATGAGAAGCAGAAAGAGAAGCAGTAGAAGCAGAAGAAGCAGGCAAACGGAAGCAGAAGAAAGAGAAGAAGAAGAAGAAGAAGAAGAAGAAGAAGAAGAAGAAGAAGAAGAAGAAGAAGAAGAAGAAGAAGAAGAAGAAGAAGAAGAAGAAGAAGAAGAAGAAGAAGAAGAAGAAGAAGAAGAAGGAGAAGAAGGAGAAGCATAAGGAGGAGCAGTAGAAGCAGAAGAAGCAGAAGCAGGAGAAGCAGAAGAAAAAGAATAAGCATAAGAAGCAGAATCAGAGGGAGTAGGAGAAGACGCAGAAGGAGCAGGAAAAGGAGAAGCAGAAGGAGAAGCAGAAGGAGAAGAAGATGCAGACGGAGAAGCATGAGAAGCAGAAGAAGCAGAAGCAGAAGGAGAAGCAGAAGGAGAAGCAGAAATAGGAGAAGGGGAAGGAAGAGCAGCAGAAGCAATAGGAGAAGCAGAAGGAGAAGCAGAAGGAGAAGCAGAAGCAGAATGAGAAGCAGAAAGAGAAGCAGTAGAAGCAGAAGAAGCAGGAAAAGCAGAAACAGAAGAAAGAGAAGAAGAAGAAGAAGAAGAAGAAGAAGAAGAAGAAGAAGAAGAAGAAGAAGAAGAAGAAGAAGAAGAAGAATGAGAAGAAGAAGAAGAAGAAGGAGAAGCATAAGGAGAAGCAGTAGAAGCAGAACCAGGAGAAGCAGAAGCAGAAGAAAAAGAATAAGCAAA
>NW_012325112.1:0-1392 GCF_000151885.1 Dipodomys ordii
GCTTTGATCTCTTCTGCTCTGCTCTGCTCTACTCAGCTCTCATCTGCTTCTCCAGATCTGCTCTCTCTTCTCTGCTTCTCTCTGGTCAGGTCTGCTCTGCTCTCGGATCTTATGCTCTGCTTCTCCTGCTCTGCTCATCTGCTTCCCCTCTTTCTCTATCTGCTTCGTCTTCTGTTCTGCTTCTCCTTCTGCTTCTGCTTCTTGTCCTTCTCCTGTTTTCTGCTTCTTCTTCTCCTGCTTCTGCTTCTTCTGCTTTTCCTGCTTCTCTTTCTGCTTCTCCTTCTGCTCCTTCTCCTTCTTCTGTTTCTTCTTCTTCTGCTTCTCCCGCTTCTGCTTCTTCTGCTTCTCCTGCTTCTCGTTCTGCTTCTCTTCGTCGGCTTCTCTTTCTATTTCTCCTTCTGCTTCTCCTGCTTCTGCTTCTTCTCCTTCTTCTTCTCCTTCTGCTTCAATTTCTCCTTCTGCTTCTCATTCTGCTTCTGCGTCTTCTGTTTCTTCTGCTTCTCCTGCTTCTGCTTCTCCTGCTTCTCCTACTTGTCTTGCTGCTTCTCCTTCTGCGTCTCTTTCTGCTTCTGCTTATCCTTTGGCTTCTCCTACTCCTAATCCTTCTCTTTCGCCTTCTCCTTCTTCTTCTTCCTCTGCTTCTCCTGGTGCTTCTGCTTCTGCTTATTCTACTATTTCTGTTTCTTCTGCTTCTGCTTCAGATTGTGCTTCTTCTGTTTCTCCTTCTGCTTCAGATTCTGCTTCTGCTTCTTCGGCTTCTCCTGTTTCTTCTGCTTCTGCTTCTCCTGCTTCTTCTGCTTCTCCTGCTTCTCTTTCTGCTTCTCCTTCTGCTTCTGCTTCTCCTTCTGCTTCTGCTTCTGCTCTTCTCCTTCTTCTGTTTCTTTTGCTTCTGTTTCTTCTGCTTCTTCTTCTTCTGTTTCTTCTGATTCTACTTCTGCTTCTCCTTCTCCTCTTTCTGCTTCTACTTCTGGTGTTCTGATTATCCTGGTTCTCCTTCTTGTTCTCCTTCTGTTTCAGCTTCTCTTTCTGCTTCTGCTTCTCCTTCTGCTGCTTTTTCTCCTTCTCCTTCTTCAGCTTCTCCCACTGCTTCAGCTTCGGCAAGTTTTGGAGATTCAGTTTCTTCTGCTTGTCCAGGTTCTGCTTCTTCAGCTTCTCCTGCGTCTCCTTATCTTCTTCTTCTTCTTCTTCTTCTTCTCCATCTTCTTCTTCTTCATAATCTTCTTCTTCTTCTTCATATTCTTCTTCTTCTTCTTCTTCTTCTTCTTCTTCTTCTTCTTCTTCGTCTTCTTCATCTTCTTCTTCTTCTTCTTCTCCTTCTCCATCTCCTTTTCCTCCTCCTCCTCCTCCTCCTCCTCCTCCTCCTCCTCCTCCTCCTCCTTCTTCTTCTTCTTC
>NW_012325113.1:0-1392 GCF_000151885.1 Dipodomys ordii
AGCGTGGTACACAGCTTGGGACACAACGGGACACATTGGGGGCACAGCCGGACTCAGCGGGACACAGTGGGACACAGCAGGTACAAAGCGTGAGACACAGCGGGGGACAGAGACGGAGACAGCAGGGGACACAGCGAGGAAACAGCGGGACACAGCGGTGACACAGCGGGGACTCAGCGGGGGACACAGCGGGGGACACAGCAAGGACAGAGCGGGACACAGTGGGGGACACAGCAGGACATAGCGGGGGACACAGCGGGGGAAACAGCGGGACACAGCGGGACACAGCGGGGACACCACGGGACACAGTGTGACACAGTGGGACACAGCGGGAACACTGCGGGGACACAGCAGGACAAAGCGGGGGACACAGCGGGACACAGCGGGACAAAGCGGGGGACACAGCGGGACACAGCGGAGACAGAGAAGGGCCACAGCGGGACACAGCGGTGACACAGCTGGACACAGCGGGGTACACAGCGGGACACAGCGGGCACACAGAGGGGACACAGCGGGACACTGCAGGACACAGCGGGGAGAGAGCGGGACACAGTCGGACACAGCGGGACACAGCGGGGGACCCAGCGAGGACATAGCGGGGGACACAGCGGGGGACACAGCGGGACACAGCGGGGAACACAGCGAGGACACAGCGGGACACAGCGGGACACAGCGTCGATACGGAGGGGACTCAGCGGAGGACACAGCGGGGGACACAGCGGGGGACAAAGTGGGACACAGTGTGACACAGCAGGACACAGCGGGACACAGCGGGGACACTGCGGGGACACAGCAGGATAAAGCGGGGGACACACCGGGACACAGCGTGACACAGCGAGGGATACAGCGGGGGATAGCGTAGACAGAGAAGGGCCACAGCAGGACAGAGCGGGACACAGTTGGACACAGCGGGGTACACAGCGGGACACAGCGGGCACACCGGGGACACAGCGGGACACAGCGGGACACAGTGGGGAAACAGTGGGACACAGCGGGACAAAGCGGGGGACACAGCGGGACACAGCGGGGGACACAGAGAGGACACATTGGGACACAGTGGGGGACACAGTGAGGACACAGCGGGACACAGCCGGGGAAAAAGTGGGACACAGCGGGGACACAGCAGTGGACACAGCGGGACACAGCGGGGGACACAGCCGGACACAGCAGGGGAAACAGTGGGGGACACAGCGGGACACAGTGGGACACAGCGCGGGACACATGGGGGACACAGCGGGACACAGCGGGGACACAGCGGGACTCAGCGGGGGACACAGCACTATACAACAGGACACAGTGGGGACACAGCAGGGACACAGCAGAAACACAGCTGGACTGAGCGGGGACACAGCTGGGGACACAACGGGACATATCTTGGGACACAGCGAGGAC
>NW_012325114.1:0-1392 GCF_000151885.1 Dipodomys ordii
TCGGGCGACACAGCAAGACACTGCGGGGTACACAGCGGGACACAGCGGGACACAGCGGGACACAGCATGGACACAGCGGGGGACAGAGCGGGACACAAAGGGGGACACAGCGTTACACAGCGGGAACACAGCAGGACACAGCAGGCACACAGCAGTGGACACAGCAGGACACAGAGGGGAACAAAGGATGCACACAGCGGGACACAGTGGGACACAGCGGGGTACACAGCGGGACACAGCGGGGACACAGCAGGGGCACAGTGGGAAACAGCGGGACACAGCGGGGGACAAAAAGGGACACACCGGGATACAGCGGGACACAGCTGGGGACACAGCAGGGGACACAGAGCTGCACACAGCGGGAGAGAGTGGAACACAGCAGGGACACAGCGGGGACACAGCGGGACATCGCGGGGACAAAGCGAGGACAGAGCGGGACACAGAGGTACACAGCGAGGGACACAGCGGGGGACAGTGGGGACAAATCGGGGAACAACGGGGACACAGCGGGACACAGCTGGGACACAGCGAGGACACAGCGGGACACAGCGGGGACACAGCGAGTACACAGCGTGACACAGCCGGACACAGCAGGACACAGAGGGGAACACAGCGGGGGAAAAGCGGGACACAGCGGGACACAGCGGGGTACACAGTGGGACCCATCGGGGATACAGCAGGGACACAGCGAGACACAGCGGGGGACAGAGCAGGATATAGCGGGGGACACAGCGGGACACAGCAGGGACACAGCGAGACAGAGAGGGGAACACAGCTGGATGTTGCAGGGGACACCAAGAGGACAAAGCGGGACACAGAGGGACAGAGCAGGGGACACAGCAAGGCAACAGCCGAACACAGCGGGACACAGTGGGGGACACAGCAGGGGACACAGCAGGACACAGGGGGACACAGCGGAACACAGCGGGGACACAGCGGGTTCACAGCGGGACACAAAGGGGGACCCAGCGTTACACAGTGGGGACACAGCGGGACACAGCGGGGACACAGCAGGGGACACAGCAGGACACAGAGGGGAACAAAGGGGGCACACAGCGGGACACAGCGGGGACAAAGCGGGACAAAGCGGGACACAGTGGGGACAGAGTGGGACACAGCGGGGACACAGCGGGGGACACAGCGAGGACACAGCAGGACACAGCGGGGTAAACAGAGGCAGACACAGCTGTACACATCAGGACACAGCGGGGCACAGCGGGACACAGCAGGACACAGCGGGGACACAGCAGGACACAGCGGGGACACAGCGGGGACACAGTGAGACACAGCGGGACCCAGAGGGGACACAGCGGAGACTCAGCGGGACAAAGCGGGGGACACAGAGGCGGACACAGCAGAACAGAGCGGGACACAGCGCGACACAGCGGGACA
>NW_012325115.1:0-1392 GCF_000151885.1 Dipodomys ordii
TTATATTTGAGGTCAGTTTAACTGGGGAGGAGATGAGGGAAAACCCCAGTTGTTTAAGGATACAGGTGGATTTGAATGCAAACAAAGAGAACGTACAAGTTGTAATGTCCAATAACGAGCTTCACAACTTCGTACGGGGGGGAGGGGAGGGGAAGGGGTTGGGGTGGAGGGGGGAAGGAGAAGGATTGGGATGGGGGGGAGGGGGGAGGCTGGGAAGGGATGGGAAGGGTAAACAAAGGAAGAGGCTGCAATGCTTGGTAAGAAATGTACGCATTATCCTGCCCATGCAATTGTAACCCCTCTGTACAGTTTGTTCACAAATAAAATAAAATTAAATTAAAAAAAAAGAAAAAAAAAGAGAAGCAGAAGAAGGAGCAGGAGAAGGAAAAGCAGCAGGAGAAGCAGAAAGAGAAGCAGAAAGAGAAGCAGAAAGAAAAGCAGAAGGAGAAGCAGGAGATGCAGACACAGGAGAAGAACAAGCAGAAGAAACAGGAGAAGGACAAGAAGCAGAAGCAGAAGGAGAAGCAGAAAGAGAAGGAGGGGAAGCAGAAGAAGCAGAAGCAGGAGAAGCAGAAGCATAAGAATCCGAAGAAGCAGAAGCAGAACCTGATGCAGAAGGAGAAGCAGGAGAAGCAGAAGAAGCAGAATCTGGAGAAGCAGAATGAGAAGCAGAAGGAGAAGCAGAAGCAGAAAGGGAATCAAAAGCAGAAGGAGAAGCAGAAGAAACAGAAGAAGTAGAAGCAGTAGCAGTTGTAGCAGAAGCAGAAGGAAAAGCAGAAGAACAAGAAGGAGAAGGAGAAACAGAAGGAGAAGCAGAAGGAGAAGCAGAAAGAGAAGCATGTAAAGCAGAAAAAGAAGAAGCAGAAGGAGAAGCAGAAGAAGGAGAAGGAGAAGCAGAAACAGAAGAAGATGCAGAAGGAGAAGCAGGAGAAGCAGAAGCAGAAGGAGAAGCAGGAAAAGCAGAAGAAGCAGAAGCAAAAGGAGAAGCAAAAGAAGGAAAGGAGAAGCAGACGCAGAAGAAGAAGCATAAGGACAAGCACAAGCAGAAGGAGATGCAGAAGGAGAAGCAGGAGAAGCAGAAGCTGAAGGAGAAACAGAAGTAGGAGAAGGAGAAGGAGGAGAAGCAGAAGCAGAAGGAGAAGCAGAAGCAGAATGAGAATCAGAAAGAGAAGCAGGAGGAGGACAAGAAGCAGAAGCAGGAGAAGCCGAAAGAGAAGAAGCAGAAACAGAAGCAGAAGTAGAAGCAGACGCAGCAGGAGAAGAAGCAGAAGAAATAGAACCAGAAATACAGGCAGCAGAAACAGAAGAAGCAGAAGCAGAAGGAGAAGCCAAAAGAGAAGCAGAAGGGGAAGTAGAAAAAACAGCAGAAGAAGCAGAAAAACAAGCAGGAGA
>NW_012325116.1:0-1392 GCF_000151885.1 Dipodomys ordii
TCTGCTTCTCCTTCTGCTTCAATTTCTCCTTCTGCTTCTCCTTCTCGTTCTTCTGCTATTCCTTCTGCTTCTCTTTCTGGTTCTGCATCTTCAGCTTCTTCTGCTACTGATTCTGCTTCTTCTGTTTCTTCTGTTTCTGCCTCTCCTGCTTCTGCTTCTCCTGCTTCTCGTTCTGCTTCTCTTTCTGCTTCTACTTCTCCTTCTCCTTCTTCTGCTTCTCCTTCTGCTTCAATTTCTCCTTCTGCTTCTCATTCTGCTTCTGCGTCTTCTGTTTCTTCTGCTTCTCTTGCTTCTGCTTCTCCTGCTTCTCCTACTTCTCGTGCTGCTTTTCCTTCTGCGTCTCTTTCTGCTTCAGCTTATCCTTTTGCTTCTCCTACTCCTAATCCTTCTCTTTCGCCTTCCCCTTCTTGTTCTTCTGCTTGTCCTGTTGCTTCAGCTTCTGCTTATTCTACTATTTCTGTTTCTTCTGCTTCTGCTTCAGATTGTGCTTCTTCTGTTTCTCCTTCTGCTTCAGATTCTTCGGCTTCTCCTGTTTCTTCTGTTTCTCCTGCTTCTTCTGCTTCTCCTGCTTCTCTTTTTGCTTCTCCTTCGCTTCTGCTTCTCCTTCTGCTTCTGATTCTGCTCTTCTCCTTCTTCTGTTTCTTTTGCTTCTGTTTCTTCTGCTTCTTCTTCTGTTTCTTCTGCTTCTACTTCTGCTTCTCCTTCTCCACTTTCTGCTTCTACTTCTGCTTCTTCTGATTCTCCTGCTTCTCCTTCTTGTTCTCCTTCTGTTTCTGCTTCTCTTTCTGCTTCTGCTTTTCCTTCTGCTGCTCCTTCTCCTTCTCCTTCTTCTGCTTCTCCCACTGCTTCTGCTTCTGCTTCTTTTGCTTATTCTTTTTCTTCTGCTTCTCCTGCTTCTGCTTCTTCTGCTTCTACTGCTTCTCCTTATGCTTCTCCTTATGCTTCTCCTTATGCTTCTCCTTATGCTTCTTCTTCTTCTTCTTCTTCTTCTTCTTCTTCTTCTTCTTCTTCTTCTTCTTCTTCTTCTTCTTCTTCGTCTTCTTCTTCTCTTTCTTCTTCTTCTTCTGCTTTTCCTGCTTCTTCTGCTTCTACTGCTTCTCTTTCTACTTCTCTTTCTGCTTCTGCTTCTCCTTCTGCTTCTCCTATTGATTCTGCTGCCCTTCCTTCTCCTTCTCCTTCTCCTACTTCTGCTTCTCCTTCTGCTTCTGCTTCTTCTGCTTCTCCTGCTTCTCCTTCTGCATCTTCTTCTGCTTCTGCTTCTTCTTCTGCTTCTGCTTCTCCTTCTTCTGCTCTCTCCTGATCTCTTCTGCTTCTCTTCTGCTGCTCCTTCTCTTCTTCTGCTTCTCCTCTGCTTCTGCTTCTTATGCTTCTTCTTTTTCTTCTGGGTTCTGC
>NW_012325117.1:0-1392 GCF_000151885.1 Dipodomys ordii
GTGCAGAGAGCAGCTTTAATCTTACTAATCCATAAAATTAAAATGAACCACAGATGCAGTAATACGGGTGGTGTCACAAGTTGTCACTTTTCCAAGTCTCTTGACTTATATTTTACAGATCCCTACCAAAAATAATACGTTATAGCCTCGAAGAGGGTTGCTACTTCCCCCGCCCCCCCCGCCTTCAAAATTCCCTGAAATCCTGCTCCTTATTATCTCTTTAATATCTCTTTATCTTCAAGCCCCTGCTTCCTGACCGGATGGTGATATCTGAAGCACTCAGCGGCAACCAGACAGCCAGAGGGGAACGCGAGCCATCCATGCAGGTGGCGTAACCGTCCATCCTCACCCACCCCCCGCAGGCGATTACTCGACCACGACCACGACCTCCGACCCCCCCCCGCACCAAAATCCACAACCCTACCCTCGGAACAAAATAAAACAAATTTGCTTGAATCTCACGCTGCCTTTTGTTTGTAATTGACGCAATAGGCGAAGGGGAGGGATCTCATTTCTGGTGCCTGAAGGGGGGGCGGGGGGAGGGGGCGGGGGAATTGGAGAGGAGAGAAGAGGGGGCAGAGGGCATCTCAGTGTATCTGTGTGTGTGCGTGCGTGCATCTTTGAGGAAACTCAAAGATCGGACGCGACAGAGCATGTATGTAGTCCAGCCGGACCAATTCACCACGTCTCTGTCTCTTGTCTCTCTTTTCTGTTTCTCTATTTCTCTCTCTGTGTCTCTCTTTGTCTCTGTCTGTCTGTCTGTCTGTCGGTCTTCTCTCTCTCTCTCTCTCTCGTTTGAATTCTCTCTCCCGCCCGCCCGCCCGCCCGCACTCCCTCCCTCCTTTTCCTCTCGACTTGCCAGTCAATCCTGGGGCTTGAGCTATTGTACTGGCGCTCCAACACACAACGGTCCCACTCCGCGCCTGCCTGCCTGCCTGCCTGCCTATGCATGGGCCCCATACTCCAACGAGGCACATCATCATCCCCACCCCACCCCTTCTCTGAAAAGAAGGCAGTCTCTCTCGGGGCCAGCCAGCCTGGGCCGGTTTTCTCAGTCAGTCAGTGCGTGGTTTGTTTGTTCTTTTTTTCCCCCATGCATTTCATGAGAGAAAACTGCAATTCACAAAACCACCGCTAGACGGCGCGCGTTCGCCGTCGACAAGGTGGATGGGGCGGCGGGAGGGGCAAAACACGGGTCGGGTCAGTCACTCACTCAGTCAGTCAGTCCTTACCTACCCGGCAGTGGGGAGTGAGAGTTCTGACATACACATACATATAGGTTGTTATGATTCATTATTATCATCATTTGCTTTTCCTCTGTCGTAGCCATGACGACGGGGAGGGGGGAGGGCGGGGTTTCGACCGCCAGCCGACGTGTTGCGGAGGGGGAGA
>NW_012325118.1:0-1392 GCF_000151885.1 Dipodomys ordii
GCGTAAAGCGCGTTTATTGCAAGGTCACCAGCCATTCTTCTGATACCCGGTTATCCACTGTGATCGTTTCGGTTTTTCATGTTTCCATGCCATATTCTTAGCAGTCGGGGCTGCAGGTGCTGTCGGAGCTGTGTGGAGCATTATTATATCCGTTTTCGCCGTCAATCTGCCACGCATCAACATTCAGGTACTTTTCCAGCTAAGCAATACGCATAATAAGGTCATTCATAACGCCGATGGTGCTGACCTCGCGGATAAGCTGACTGCCATGGTCATTCAGGCGCCCTCCCCCTCCGCAACACGTCGGCTGGCGGTCGAAACCCCGCCCTACCCCTCCCCGTCGTCATGGCTACGACAGAGGAAAAGCAAATGATGATAATAATGAATCATAACAACCTATATGTATGTGTATGTCAGAACTCTCACTCCCCACTGCCGGGTAGGTGAGGACTGACTGACTGAGCGAGTGACTGACCCGACCCGTGTTTTTCCCCTCCCGCCGCCCCATCCACCTTGTCGACGGCGAACGCGCGCCATCTAGTGGTGGTTTTGTGAATTGCAGTTTTTTCTCATGAAATGCATGGGTGGAAAAAAAGAACAAACAAACCACGCACTGACTGACTGAGAAAACCGGCCCAGGCTGGCTGGCCCCGAGAGAGACTGCCTTCTTTTCAGAGAAGGGGTGGTGTGGGGATGATGATGTGCCTCGTTGGAGTATGGGGCCCATGCATAGGCAGGCAGGCAGGCAGGCAGGCTCGGAGTGGGACCGTTGTGTGTTGGAGCGCCAGTACAGTAGCTCAAGCCCCAGGATTGACTGGCAAGTCGAGAGGAAAAGGAGGGAGGGAGTGCGGGCGGGCGGGCGGGCTGGAGAGAGAATTCAAACGAGAGAGAGAGACAGAAAGACAGACAGACAGACAGACAGACAGAGACAAAGAGAGACACAGAGAGAGAAATAGAGAAACAGAAACAGAGAGACAAGAGACAGAGACGAGGTGAATTGGTCCGGCTGGACTACATACACGCTCTGTCGCGTCCGATCTTTGAGTTTCCTCAAAGATGCACGCATGCACACACACAGATACACTGAGATGCCCTCTGCCCCCTCTTCTCTCCTCTCCAATTCCCCCGCCCCCTCCCCCACCCCACTCCAGTCAGGCACCAGAAATGAGATCCCTCCCCTTCGCCTATTGCGTCAATTACAAACAAAAGGCAGCGTGAGATTCAAGCAAATTTGTTTTATTTTGTTCCGAGGGTAGGGTTGTGGATTTTGGTGCGTGGGGGGGGGGTCGGAGGTCGTGGTCGTGGTCGAGTAATCGCCTGCGGGTGGGGTGGGTGAGGATGGACGGTTACGCCACCTGCATGGATGGCTCGCGTTCCCCTCTGGCTGTCTGG
>NW_012325119.1:0-1392 GCF_000151885.1 Dipodomys ordii
ATAAACTTTTTCACCACATATCAATGTTCTTTCCTGAACTGCCTGTTCTAATCTTGTACTTATTAAAATGGAAATAAGATTAAGTAATAAATAGTCACATATAATATGTTAGTTATCAAAATAGCAAATATAATTCATACATACAGCGACTACTCACCCTCCCCCTCCCCCTCCGCAACACGTCGGCTGGCGATCGAAACCACGCCCTCCCCCCTCCCCGTCGTCATGGCTACGACAGAGGAAAAGCAAATGATGATAATAATGAATCATAACAACCTATATGTATGTGTATGTCAGAACTCTCACTCCCCACTGCCGGGTAGGTGAGGACTGACTGACTGAGTGAGTGACTGACCCGACCCGTGTTTTGCCCCTCCCGCCGCCCCATCCACCTTGTCGACGGCGAACGCGCGCCATCTAGCGGTGGTTTTGTGAATTGCAGTTTTCTCTCATGAAATGCATGGGGGAAAAAAAAGAACAAACAAACCACGCACTGACTGACTGAGAAAACCGGCCCAGGCTGGCTGGCCCCGAGAGAGACTGCCTTCTTTTCAGAGAAGGGGTGGGGTGGGGATGATGATGTGCCTCGTTGGAGTATGGGGCCCATGCATAGGCAGGCAGGCAGGCAGGCAGGCTCGGAGTGGGACCGTTGTGTGTTGGAGCACCAGTACAGTAGCTCAAGCCCCAGAATTGACTGGCAAGTCGAGAGGAAAAGGAGGGAGGGTGTGCGGGCGGGCGGGTGGGCGGGAGAGAGAATTCAAACGAGAGAGAGAGAGAGAGACAGACAGACAGACAGACAGACAGACAGACAGAGACAAAGAGAGACACAGAGAGAGAAATAGAGAAACAGAAACAGAGAGACAAGAGACAGAGACGTGGTGAATTGGTCCGGCTGGACTACATACATGCTCTGTCGCGTCCGATCTTTGAGTTTCCTCAAAGATGCACGCACGCACACACACAGATACACTGAGATGCCCTCTGCCCCCTCTTCTCTCCTCTCCAATTCCCCCGCCCCCTCCCCCCTTCCCCACCCCGTCAGGCACCAGAAATGAGATCCCTCCCCTTCGCCTATTGCGTCAATTACAAACAAAAGGCAGCGTGAGATTCAAGCAAATTTGTTTTATTTTTTTCCGAGGGTAGGGTTGCGGATTTTGGTGCGGGGGAGGGTCGGAGGTCGTGGTCGTGGTCGAGTAATCGCTTGCGGGGGGGGGGGTGAGGATGGACGGATACGCCACCTGCATGTATGGCTCGCGTTCCCCTCTGGCTGTCTGGTTGCCGCTGAGTGCTTCAGATATCACCATCCGGTCAGGAAGCAGGGGCTGGAAGATAAAGAGATATTAAAGAGATAATTAGGAGCAGGACTCCAGGGAAGCCCGAAGGCGGGGGTGA
>NW_012325120.1:0-1392 GCF_000151885.1 Dipodomys ordii
GTTAGTGTGTCCATGGAGTATCCCCCTCCGTATGTCTCAGGCCCGTCCTTTACAGAGTTTATCTCGCTTTATAGGTTCTTTTTTCACCATGTAAGATTTGGAGTGTCACCTAGGAAAAAGAATAGGATGATATACACCCTTCCCCGCTCTGGCTATCCCATATGAAGGCTCTCGTCTTGCAATCCCGGACATGATTGTCCCTTAAGCTCTGTGCACAGTCCCCCTCTCCTCCCCGGTATGAGTCTTTCAATCACATTGATGCATTCCCCCCCCCCCGCTTCGGGCTTCCCTGGAGTCCTGCTCCTAATTATCTCTTTAATATCTCTTTATCTTCTAGCCCCTGCTTCCTGACCGGATGGTGATATCTGAAGAAGTCAGCGGCAACCAGACAGCCAGAGGGGAACGCGAGCCATCCATGCAGGTGGCGTAACCGTCCATCCTCACCCCCCACCCGCAGGCGATTACTCGACCACGACCACGACCTCCGACCCCACCCCCCCCGCACCAAAATCCACAACCCTACCCTCGGAACAAAATAAAACAAATTTGCTTGAATCTCACGATGCCTTTTGTTTGTAATTGACGCAATAGGCGAAGGGGAGGGATCTCATTTCTGGTGCCTGACGGGGGGGGAGGGGGAAGGGGGCGGGGGAATTGGAGAGGAGAAAAGAGGGGGCAGAGGGCATCTCAGTGTATCTGTGTGTGTGCGTGCGTGCATCTTTGAGGAAACTCAAAGATCGGACGCGACAGAGCATGTTTGTAGTCCAGCCGGACCAATTCACCACGTCTCTGTCTCTTGTCTCTCTGTTTCTGTTTCTCTATTTCTCTCTGTGTGTCTCTCTTTGTCTCTGTCTGTCTGTCTGTCTGTCTGTCTGTCTGTCTGTCTGTCTGTCTCTCTCTCTCGTTTGAATTCTCTCTCCCGCCCGCCCGCCCGCCCGCACTCCCTCCCTCCTTTTCCTCTCGACTTGCCAGTCAATCCTGGGGCTTGAGCTACTGTACTGGCGCTCCAACACACAACGGTCCCACTCCGAGCCTGCCTGCCTGCCTGCCTGCCTATGCATGGGCCCCATACTCCAACGAGGCACATCATCATCCCCACCCCACCCCTTCTCTGAAAAGAAGGCAGTCTCTCTCGGGGCCAGCCAGCCTGGGCCGGTTTTCTCAGTCAGTCAGTGCGTGGTTGGTTTGTTCTTTTTTTTCCCCCATGCATTTCATGAGAGAAAACTGCAATTCACAAAACCACCACTAGATGGCGCGCGTTCGCCGTCGACAAGGTGGATGGGGCGGCGGGAGGGGCAAAACACGGGTCGGGTCAGTCACTCACTCAGTCAGTCAGTCCTCACCTACCCGGCAGTGGGGAGTGAGAGTTCTGACATACACATACATATAGGT
>NW_012325121.1:0-1391 GCF_000151885.1 Dipodomys ordii
ATTCTCTTTCTGCTTCTACTCCTGTTTCTCCTTCTCCTTCTCCTTCTAGTTCTTCTGCTTTTCCTTCTGCTTCTCCTTCTGCTTCTGAATCTTCTGCTTCTTCTGATACTGCCTCTGCTTCTTCTGTTTCTTCTGCTTCTCCTTCTGCTTTTGCTTCTCTTTCTGCTTCTGCTTCTCCTTCTGCTTCTCCAGATTCTGCTTCTTCTGCTTCTCCTGCTTCTCCTTCTGCTTCAGGTTCTGCTTTTGCTTTTTCGGCTTCTTCTGCTTCTGCTTCTTCTGCTGCTGCTTCTTCTGCTTCTCCTGCTTCTCTTTCTGCTTTTCCTTCTGTTTCTGCTTCTCCTTCTGCTTTTGCTTCTTCCCCTTCTTCTGTTTCTTCTGCTTCGACTTCTCCAGCTTCTGCTTCTCCTGCTTCTCGTTCTGCTTCTCTTTCTGCTTCTCTTTCTCCTTCTCCTTGTCCTTCTCCTTCTTCTGCTTCTTCTTCTGCTTCTGCTTCTTCTTCTGCTTCTGCTTCTGCTTCAATTTCTCCTTCTGCTTCTCATTCTGCTTCTGCGCCTTCTGTTTCTTCTGCTTCTCCTGCTTCTTCTTCTCCTGCTACTCCTACTTCTCGTGCTGCTTCTCCTTCTGCGTCTCTTTCTGGTTCTTCTTATCCTTTTGCTTCTCCTACTCCTAATCCTTCTCTTTCACCTTCTCCTTCTTCTTCTTCTGCTTCTCCTGGTGCTTCTGCTTCTGCTTATTCTACTATTTCTGTTTCTTCTGCTTCTGCTTCAGATTGTGCTTCTTCTGTTTCTCCTTCTGCCTCAGATTCTGCTTCTGCTTCTTCGGCTTCTCCTGTTTCTTCTGGTTCTGCTTCTCCTGCTTCTTCAGCTTCTCCTGCTTCTCTTTCCGCTTCTCCTTCTGCTTCTGCTTTTCCTTCCGCTTCTGCTTCTGCTCTTCCCTTTCTTCTGTTTCTTTTGCTTCTGTTTCTTCTTCTTCTTCTTCTTCTTCTTCTTCTTCTTCTTCTTCTTCTTCTTCTTCTTCTTCTTCTTCTTCTTCTTCTTCTTCTTCTGTTTCTTCTGATTCTACTTCTGCTTCTCCTTCTTCTACTTCTCTTTCTGTTTCTACTTCTGCTTCTTCTGATTCTCTTGCTTCTCCTTTTGTTCTCATTCTGTTTCTGCTTCTCTTTCTGCTTCTGCTTCTGCTTCTGCTGCTCCTTCTCCTTCTCCTTCTTCTGCTTCTCCCACTGCTTCTGCTTCTGCTTCTTTTGCTTATTCTATTTCTTTTGCTTCTCCTGCATCTACTGCTTCTCCTTATGCTTCTCCTTATGCTTCCCCTTAAGCTTCTCCTTCTCCTTCTTCTTCTTCTTCTTCTTCTTCTTATTCTTCTTCTTCTTCTTCTTCTTCTTCTTCTTCTTC
>NW_012325122.1:0-1391 GCF_000151885.1 Dipodomys ordii
CAGGGGGACAAAGCGGGGACACAGCGGGGACACAGCAGTGACACAGCGGGACACAGGGGGAACACAGCGGGACTCAACAGGGCCACAGCGGGGGGAAACAGTGGGACACAGCGGGAAACACAGCGGGACACAGCGGGACACAGCGGTGACACAGCGGGACACATCGGGACACATTTGGACACATCAGGGGATACAGGAGACACACAGTGGGGAAACAGCGGGACATAGCAGGGAACACAGCAGGGACAAAATGGAGACACAGCGGTGTCACAGCCGGGGACACAGCGGGGACAAAGCGGGACACAGCGGGACACAGCGGGACACAACGGGGGACAGAGCAGGGAACACAGCGGGACACACCACGGGACAAGCAAGGACCCAGCGGGACACAGCGGGGACAAAGCGGGGACACAGCGGGGACACAGCAGGGACACAGCGAGACAGAGCGGAGACACAGCAGGACACAGCGGGGACACAGCGGGTACACAGCGGGTGACACAGAGGGGACATAGCTGGACACAGTGGGGACACAGCGGGTGACACATCAGGGAACACAGAGGGACACAGCAGGACACAGTGGGGACAAAGCGGGACCCAGCGGGCTCATAGTTGGGGACACAGCGGGACACAGCGGTGACACAGCGTGACACACCGAGGAAACAGCAGGGGACACAGCGGGGGACACAGCGGGGGACAGCGGGGACACACCTGGGGCAACGGGGACACAGCGGGGACACAGAAGGGACACAGCGGGACACAGCGGGGAAACAGCGGGGGACACAGCGGGGGACCCAGGGGGGACACAGCGGGGGACCCACGGGGGACACAGCAGGGGAAACAGTGGGGGACACAGCCCGAAACAGCAGAACACAGCGGGGGACACAGCGGGACATAGCGGGGGACTCAGCGGGGGACAGCAGGTACACACTGGGGGACAACAGGGACACAATGGGAGACACAGCGGGGGATATAGCAGGACACAGCAGGGGACAAGCGAGGACACAGAGGACATAGCTTGACACAGCGTGGACAGAGCGGGGACACAGCGGGGGACACAGCGGGACAGAGTGGGGACACAGAGGGGGAGACAGCGGGACTCAGCGGGGGACAAAGCGGAACACAGCGGGACACAGAGAGGAAACAGCGCGACACAGCGGGACATAGCGGGGACACAGCGGGACACAGCGGGGACACAGCTGGGATAGAGCGGGGGACTCAGCGGGGGTCAGAGGGGTGGACACAGCTGGACACAGAGGGACACAGCAAGGATACAGTGGGACACAGCAGGGGACAAGCGAGGACACAGCGGGACTCAGAGGGAAACTGCGGGGACACAGCGGGGGACTCAGCAGGGGGACAGCAGGTACACACTGGGGGACAACAGGGACACA
>NW_012325123.1:0-1391 GCF_000151885.1 Dipodomys ordii
CCTTCTCTTCTCTTCTCGTTCTCATCTTCTACTTCTCATTCTGCTTCTGCTCTTCTACTTATTCTGTTTCTTCTACTTCAGGATCCTACTTCTACTTCTTCGACTTCTTCTGTTACTTCTACTTCTGCTTCTCCTGCTACTGCTTCTTCTGCTTCTCTTTCTACTTCTCCTTTTGCTTCTGCTTCTCCTTCTACTCCTTCTCCTTCTTCTGTTTCTTCTTCTTCTTCTGCTTCTCCCGCTTCTGCTTCTTCTGCTTCTCCTTCTCCTTCTTCTGCTTCTCTTTCTGCTTCGGCTTCTTCTGATTCTCCAACTAATCCTTCTTCTTCTCCTTCTGTTTCTGCTTCTCTTTCTGTTTCTGCATCTCCTTCTGCTTCACCTTCTGCTGCTCCTTCTCCTTCTTCTGTTTCTCCCTCTGCTTCTGCTTCTGCTTCTTATGCTTCTTCTTTTTCTTCTGCTTCTGCTTCTTATGCTTCTACTGCTTCTTTTTCTGCTTCTGCTTCTTCTGCTTCTACTTCTCTTTCTGCTTCTGCTTCTCCTGCTTGTTTTTCTGCTTCTTCTGCTGCTTCTCCTTCTGCTGCTTCTTCTACTTCTCCTTCTGCTTCTCTTTTTGCTTCTCCTTCAACTTCTGCTTCTTCTGTTTCTCCTGCCTGAATTTCTGGTTCTACTTCTTCTGCTGCTTCTCCTTCTGCTTCGGCTTCTCCTTCTGCTTCTGCTATAACGGCTACTGCTTCTATTCTTCTGTTCCTTCTGCTTCTCCTTCCGCTTTTGATTCTCTTTCTGCTTCTGCTTCTCCTTCAGCTTCTCATTCTGCTTCTCCAGATTCTGCTTCTTCTGCTTCTCCTGCTTCTCCTTCTGCTTCAGGTTCTGCTTCTGCTTCTTCGGATTCTTATGCTTCTGCTTCTCCGGCTTCTGCTTCTTCTGCTTCCCCACCTTCTCTTTCTGCTTCTCCTTCTGTTTCTGCTTCTCCTTCTGCTTCTTGTCCTTCTCCTGTTTCTTCTGCTTCTGCTTCTCCTGTTTCTGCATCTTCTGCTTCTCCTTCTGATGCTCTTTCTGCTTCTGCTGCTGCTTTTCCTTCTCCTGCTCCTTCTTCTGCTTCTCTTTCTGCTTCTCCTTCTGTTTCTCCTTCTTCTCGTTCTTCTGCTTTTCCTTCTGCTTCTCCTTCTGCTTCTCCAGATTCTGCTTCTTCTGCTTCTACTGCTTCTCCTTCTGCTTCAGGTTCTGCTTCTGCTTCTTCGGCTTCTTCTGCTTCTGCTTCTCCTGCTTCTGCTTCTTCTCCTTCTTCTGTTTTTTCTGTTTCTGCTTCTCCTGCTTCTGCTTCTCCTGCTTCTCGTTCTGCTTTTTTTTCTGCTTCTCCTTCTCCTTCTTCTGCTTATCCTTCTGCTTCTGCTTCT
>NW_012325124.1:0-1391 GCF_000151885.1 Dipodomys ordii
TTCTGCTTCTGCTTCTCCTTTTGCTTCTCCTACTCCTAATCCTTCTCTCTCGCCTTCTCCGTCTTCTTCTTCTCCTTCTCCTGCTGCTTCTGCTTCTGCTTATTCTACTATTTCTGTTTCTTCTGCTTCTGCTTCAGATTGTGCTTCTTCTGTTTCTCCTTCTGCTTCAGATTCTGCTTCTGCTTCTTCGGCTTCTCCTGTTTCTTCTGCTTCTCCTGCTTCTTCTGCTTCTCCTGCTTCTATTTCTGCTTCTCCTTCTGCTTCTGCTCTTCTCCTTCTTCTGTTTCTTTTGATTCTGTTTCTTATGCTTCTTCTTCTGTTTCTTCTGATTCTACTTCTGCTTCTCCTTCTTCTCTTCTTTCTGCTTCTACTTCTGCTTCTTCTGATTCTCCTGCTTCTCCTTCTGTTTCTGCTTCTCTTTCTGCTTCTGCTTCTCCTTCTGCTGCTCCTTCACCTTCTCCTTCTTATGCTTCTCCCACTGCTTCTGCTTCTGCTTCTTTTGCTTATTCTTTTTCTTCTGCTTCTGCTTCTGCTACTCCTGCTTCTGCTTCTTCTGCTTCTCCTGCTTCTGCTTCTTCTGCTTCTACTGCTACTCCTTATGCTTTTCCTTCTTCTTCTTCTATTTCTTCTTCTTCTTCTTCTTCTTCTTCTTCTTCTTCTTCTTCTTCTTCTTCTTCTTCTTCTTCTTCTTCTTCTTCTTCTTCTTCTCTTTCTTCTGCTTCTGCTTTTCCTGCTTCTTCTGGTTCTACTGCTTCTCTTTCTGCTACTCATTCTGCTTCTGCTTCTGCTTCTCCAATTGCTTCTGCTGCTCTTCCTTCTCTTTCTCCTACTTCTACTTCTTCTTCTGCTTCTGCTTCTTCTGCTTCTCCTGCTTCTCCTTCTGCATCTCCTTCTGCTTGTGCTTGTCCTTATGCTTATTCTTCTGTTTCTGCTTCTCCTTCTGCTTCTTCTGCTTCTCCTTCTGATTCTCCTTCTGCTTCTGCTTCTGTTTGTCCTTCTTGTTCTCAATCTTCTGCTTTTCCTTCTGCTTCTCCTTCTGCTTCTGCTGCAACTGCTACTGGTTCTTCTGTTTCTTCAGCTACTCCTTCTGCTTTTGATTCTCTTTCCGCTACTGCTACTCCTACAGCTTCTCATTCTCCATCTCCATATTACTGCTTCTTCTGCTTACCCTGCTTCTCCTTCTGCTTCAAAGTACTGCTTCTACTTTCATCAAATTCATAATGCTTCTGCTTCTCCCGGCTTCTGCTTCTTCACCTTCACATACATACACTATATGATACAACATATGATTTCAGCATCAACATACAGCTTCTGCTTACTTGTCATTCTGCTGTTTCTTCTTCTTCTGCCTACACCTGATTCCCCACCTCCCTGACTCCTCCATTCCTTTG
>NW_012325125.1:0-1391 GCF_000151885.1 Dipodomys ordii
CAGCGGGGTACACAGCTGGGGACACAACGGGGCACATCGGGGGACACAGCAAGGACTCAGCGGAACACAGCGTGGGAAACAGTGAGGACACAGGGGGACACAGCGGGACACAGCAGGACACAGCAGGAACACAGCAGTAGACACAGTGGGAAACAGCAGGGCACACAGCGGGACACAGCGGGGGACACAGGGAGGACAGAGCGCGACACAGCGGGGACAGAGCGGGGACTCAGCGGGGGACACAGCGGGGGACAAAGCGGGACACCACGGGACACAGCGGGAGACAGAGGTGACCCTGCGGGGACACAGCGGGACACAGCGGGGGTCACAGCAAGGACACAGCAGGACACAGCAGGGGACACAGCGAGGACACATCGGGGGACACAGCGGGGGACATTGCGAGACACAGCGGGGAACACAGCGAGGACACAGCGGGACCCAGCGGGACACAGCGTCGATACAGCAGGGACACAGCGTTACACAGCGCGGTACACAGCTGTGGACACAACGGGACAGAGTGGGGGCACAGCGGGACACAGCAGAACACAGTGGGACACAGCGGGGACAAAGCGTGAGACACAGAGGGGGACAGAGTGGGAGACAGCGAGGGACAAAGCAAGGACACAGCGGGACACAGCGGGGGACACAGCGGGACACAGCGGTGGACACACCGGGACAGAGCGGGGGACACAGCGGGACACAGCGGTGGACACAGCAGGACACAGCGGAGGACACAGCGAGGACACAGCAGAACCCAGCGGGACACAGGGTCGATACAGCGGGGACAGAGTGGGCCACAGCGGGGTACACAGTAGGGGACACAACGGGGCACATCGGAGGTCACAGCAAGGACTCAGCGGAACACAGCGTGGGACACAGTGAGGACACAGGGGGACACAGCGGGACACAGCCGGGTACACATTGGGACACAGCGGGGACACAGCGGGGACACAGCGGTACTCAGCGGGGGACACAGCAGTACACAGCGGGACACAGCGGGGACACAGCGGGGACTCAGCGGGGGACACAGCGGGACACAGCGGGACACAGCGGGGGACACAGGGAGGACAGAGTGGGACAAGGTGGGGACACAGCGGGAACTCAGCGGGGGACACAGCGGGGGACAAAGCGGGACACCAGGGGACACAGCGGGACACAGCGGGGACAAGGGGGAGACAGAGCGGGACACAGCGAGGACACAGCGGGACACAGCAGGGGACACATCAGGACACAGCGGGGGACACAGCGAGGACACAGCGGGACACAGCGGGGGACACAGCGAGGACACAGCGGGGGACACAGCGGGGGACACTGCGGGACACAGCAGGGAACACAGCGAGGACACAGCGAGACCCAGCGGGACACAGCGTCGATACAGCGGGGATACAGTG
>NW_012325127.1:0-1391 GCF_000151885.1 Dipodomys ordii
TAAGAGAAGCAATGGAGAAGCAGTTGGAGCAGATGAAGCAGATGCAGAGAAGCAGAAGCAGAAGAAAAAATTTTAGCATATGAAGCAGAATCAGAGGTAGAAGCAGAAGAAGGAGTATCGAGCAGAGGGAGAAGTAGAAGCAGAAGGTGATGCAGAAGCAGAAGAAGCAGCAGAAGGAGAAGCAGAAGCAGATGAAGATGCAGAAGAGAAGCAGGAGAAGCAGAAGAAGCAGAAGCAGAAGGAGAAACAGAAGTAGGAGAAGGAGAAGGAGAAGGAAGGGCAGCAGAAGCAATAGGAGAAGCAGAAGGAGAAGCAGAAGCAGAATGAGAAGCAAAAAGAGAAGCAGTAGAAGCAGAAAAACCAGGAGAAGCAGAAGAAAGAGAAGAAGAAGAAGAAGAAGAAGAAGAAGAAGAAGAAGAAGAAGAAGAAGAAGAAGAAGAAGAAGAAGAAGAAGAAGAAGAAGAAGCTTAAGGAGAACCATAAGGAAAAGCATAATTAGAAGCATAAGGAGAAGCAGTAGATGCAGGAGAAGCAGAAGAAATAGAATAAGCAAAAGAAACAGAAGCAGAAGCAGTGGGAGAACAGAAGAAGGAGAAGGAGAAGGAGCAGCAGAAGGAGAAGCAGAAGCAGAAAGAGAAGCAGAAACAGAAGGAGAACAAAAGGAGAAGCAGGAGAATCAGAAGAAGCAGAAGTAGAAACAGAAAGAGAAGTAGAAGAAGGAGAAGCAGAAGTAGAATCAGAAGAAACAGAAGAAGAAGAAGAAGAAACAGAAGCAAAAGAAACAGAAGAAGGAGAAGAGCAGAAGCAGAAGCAGAAGGAAAAGCAGAAGCAGAAGGAGAAGCAGAAAGAGAAGCAGGAGAAGCAGGAGAAGCAGAAGCAGAAGAAACAGGAGAAGCCGAAGAAGCAGAAGCAGAATCTGAAGCAGAAGGAGAAACAGAAGAAGCACAATCTGAAGCAGAAGCAGAAGAAACAGAAATAGTAGAATAAGCAGAAGCAGAAGCACCAGGAGAAGCAGAAGAAGAAGAAGGAGAAGGTGAAAGAGAAGGATTAGGATTAGGAGAATCAAAAGGATAAGCAGAACCAGAAAGAGACGCAGAAGGAGAAGCAGCACGAGAAGTAGGTGTAGCAGGAGAAGAAGAAGCAGGAGAAGCAGAAGAAACCGAAGGCGCAGAAGCAGAATGAGAAGCAGAAGGAGAAATTGAAGCAGAAGCAGAAGCAGAAGGAGAAGCAGAAGCAGAAGAAGAAGCAGAAGAAGGAGAAGGACAAGGAGAAGGAGAAAGAGAAGCAGAAAGAGAAGCAGAACGAGAAGCAGGAGAAGCAGAAGCTGGAGAAGCCGAAGCAGAAGAAACAGAAGAAGGGGAAGAAGCAGAAGGAGAAGCAGAAACAGAAGG
>NW_012325128.1:0-1391 GCF_000151885.1 Dipodomys ordii
GGGGACATGGGGAGGACTCTTGTGGGACACAGTGGAACACAGCGGGGACACAGCGGGGACACAGTGGTGGACACAGCTGAATCAGCGGGACTCAGCGGGGGACACAGCTGGACACAGCGTGGGACAGAGGGGAACACAGCGGGGGACACAGCAAAGACACATTGGGACACAGTGGCGACACAGCGGGACTCAGCGGGGGACACTGCAATACACAGAGGAACACAGCGGGACACAGAGGGGGACACAGAGGGATACATAGTGGGACACAGCGGGGAACACAGCGAGGACACAGCGGGACCAAGAGGGACACAGCATCGATACAGCGGGGACACAGCGGGACACAGCGGGGTACACAGCTGGGTACACAACGGGACACAGCGGGGGACACAGCGAGGACACAGCAGAACACAGCTTGGGAAACAACGAGAACACAGTGGGACACAGCGAGACACAGTGGGACACAGTGGGGACACAGCAGTAGACACAGCGGGACACAGCGAGGACACAGCGGGGACACAGCGGGGACACAGCAGCACCCAGCAGGACACAGAGGGGCACACAGCGGGACACAGCGGGACACAGCTTGGGACACAGCGGGAACACAGCAGGACACAGCCGGGGACACAGCGAGGACACAGCGGGACACAGCGGGACACAGCGTGGGACAAAGCGGGAGATAGCAGGGGACACAGCGAGGACACAGCGGGACACAGTGGCGACACATAGAGGACTCAGCGGGGGACACAGTGGGGGACAGAGCGGGACACAGTGGGACCCAGCGGGGACAAAGCGTGAGACACAGCAGTGGACAGAGCAGGAGACAGAGGCGGACACAGCGAGGATACAGCGGGACACAGCGGGGACACAGAGGTGGCTCGGGGGGCCACAGCGGGGGACAAAGCGGGACACCACGGAACACAGCGGGACACAGCGTGAAACAGCGGTGAACCTGCGGGGACACAGCGGGACAAAGCGGGGAACACAGCGGGACACAGCGGGGACACAGCGGGAACACTGCGGGACCCAGCAGGTTACAGCGGGACAAAGCAGGACACAGCGGGGGACACAGTGGGACACAGCGGGGACACAGCGGGACACAGCGGGACACAGCGTGGGACAAAGCGGGAAACATAGCGGAGGACACAGCGAGGACACAGCTGTACACAGCGGGGACACAGAGGGGACTCAGCAGGGGACATAGAGGGGAAAAAGCGGGACACCACGGGACACAGTAGGACACAGCGGGACACAGCGGGGACACTGCGGGACACAGCCGGGGGACACAGCGGTGGACAGCGGGGGAAATAGGAGGGTCACAGCGGGACACAGAGGGGACACAGCTGGACACAGAAGGGTACACAGAGGGGCACAGCGGACTCACAACAGGGACA
>NW_012325129.1:0-1391 GCF_000151885.1 Dipodomys ordii
AATGTATCCGGGTCTGGCAGCAAGATCAGAGGAGAGAACGAATCATAATAATTCACGAAATGGATCCCCAGAATGCACCCACTTCATAGGGTAGAGTCTTGAGGCATGAACCATTCCCCCTCCCCCTCCGCAACACGTCGGCTGGCGGTCGAAACCCCGCCCTCCCCCCTCCCCATCGTCATGGCTACGACAGAGGAAAAGCAAATGATGATAATAATGAATCATAACAACCTATATGTATGTGTATGTCAGAACTCTCACTCCCCACTGCCGGGTAGGTGAGGACTGACTGACTGAGTGAGTGACTGACCCGACCCATGTTTTGCCCCTCCCGCCGCCCCATCCACCTTGTCGACGGCGAACGCGCGCCATCTAGTGGTGGTTTTGTGAATTGCAGTTTTCTCTCATGAAATGCATGGGGGAAAAAAAAGAACAAACAAACCTCGCACTGACTGACTGAGAAAACCGGCCCAGGCTGGCTGGCCCCGAGAGAGACTGCCTTCTTTTCAGAGAAGGGGTGGGGTGGGGATGATGATGTGCCTCGTTGGAGTATGGGGCCCATGCATAGGCAGGCAGGCCGGCAGGCAGGCTCGGAGTGGGACCGTTGTGTGTTGGAGCGCCAGTACAGTAGCTCAAGCCCCAGGATTGACTGGCAAGTCGAGAGGAAAAGGAGGGAGAGAGTGCGGGCGGGCGGGCGGGCGGGAGAGAGAATTCAAACGAGAGAGAGAGACAGACAGACAGACAGACAGACAGACAGAGAGACAGACAGACAGACAGACAGACAGAGACAAAGAGAGACACACAGAGAGAAATAGAGAAACAGAAACAGAGAGACAAGAGACAGAGACGTGGTGAATTGGTCCGGCTGGACTACATACATGCTCTGTCGCGTCCGATCTTTGAGTTTCCTCAAAGATGCACGCACGCACACACACAGATACACTGAGATGCCCTCTGCCCCCTCTTCTCTCCTCTCCAATTCCCCCGCCCCCTCCCTCCTCCCCCCCGTCATGCACCAGAAATGAGATCCTTCCCCTTCGCCTATTGCATCAATTACAAACAAAAGGCAGCGTGAGATTCAAGCAAATTTGTTTTATTTTGTTCCGAGGGTAGGGTTGTGGATTTTGGTGCGGGGGGGGGGTCGGAGGTCGTGGTCGTGGTCGAGTAATCGCCTGCGGGGGGGGTGAGGATGGACGGTTACCCACCTGCATGGATGGCTCGCGTTCCCCTCTGGCTGTCTGGTTGCCGCTGAGTGCTTCAGATATCACCATCCGGTCAGGAAGCAGGGACTGGAAGATAAAGAGATATTAAAGAGATAATTAGGAGCAGGACTCCAGGGAAGCCCGAAGGCGGAGGAGGGGTGGGGGGAGGAGGGAGGGAGAGAATGGTGA
>NW_012325130.1:0-1391 GCF_000151885.1 Dipodomys ordii
AAAGGAGAAGCAGAAAGAGAAGCAGGAGAAGCAGAAGAAGCAGGAGAAGCAGAAGCAGAAGAAACAGGAGAAGCCGAAGAAGCAGAAGCAGAATCTGAAGCAGAAGGAGAAACAGAAGAAGCACAATCTGAAGCAGAAGCAGAAGAAACAGAAATAGTAGAATAAGCAGAAGCAGAAGCAGCAGGAGAAGCAGAAGAATAAGACGGAGAAGGCGAGAGAGAAGGATTAGGAGTAGGAGAAGCAAAAGGATAAGCAGAGGCTGAAAGAGAAGCAGAAGGAGATGCAGGACGAGAAGTAGGAGAAGCAGAAGAAGCAGAAGCAGGAGAAGCAGAAGAAACAGAAGACGCAGAAGCAGAATGAGAAGCAGAAGGAGAAATTGAAGCAGAAGCAGAAGGAGAAGCAGAAGGAGAAGGAGAAGCAAAAGAAGGAGAAGGAGAAGCAGAAAGAGAAGCAGAACGAGAAGCATGAGAAGCAGAAGCAGGAGAAGCAGAAGGAGAAGAAACAGAAGAAGGAGAAGAAGCAGAAGCAGAAGGAGAAGCAGAAACAGAAGGTAAAGCAGAAAGAGAAGCAGGAGAAGCCGAAGAAGCAGAAGAAGAACCTGAAGCCGAAGGAGAAGCAGAGGAAGCAGAAGAAGCAGAAGCATAAGAATCCGAAGAAGCAGAAGCAGAACCTGAAGCAGGAGAAGTGGAAGAAGCAGAATCTGGAGAAGCAGAATGAGAAGCAGAATGAGAAGCAGAAGCAGAAGCAGAAAAAGAATCAAAAGCAGAAGTAGAAGCAGAAGAAACAGAAGAAGCAGAAGCAGTAGTCGTTGTAGCAGAAGCAGAAGGAGAAGCAGTAGGAAAAGCAGAAGAACGAGAAGGAGAAGTAGAAGCAGAAGGAGAATCAGAAGGAGAAGCAGAAGAAGGAGAAGGAGAAGCAGAAGAAGCAGCAGAAGGAGAAGCAGAAGCAGAAGAAGATGCAGAAGGAGAAGCAGAAGAAGCAGAAGCAGAAGTAGGAGAAGGAGAAGGAGAAGAAAGGGCAGCAGAAGCAATAGGAAAAGCAGAAGGAGAAGCAGAAGAATGAGAAGAAGAAAGAGAAGCAGGAAAAGCACAAATGAAGAATCAGGAGAAGCAGCAGCAGGAGAAGCAGAAGCAGAAGAAGATGCAGAACGAGAAGCAGGAGAAGCAGAAGAAGCAGAAGCAGAAGGAGAAGCAGAAGTAGGAGAAGGAGAAGGAGAAGGAAGGGCAGCAGAAGCAATAGGAGAAGCAGAAGGAGAAGCAGAAGCAGAATGAGAAGCAGAAAGAGAAGCAATAGAAGCAGAAGAAGCAGGAAAAGCAGAAGCAGAAGAAAGAGAAGAAGAAGAAGAAGAAGAAGAAGAAGAAGAAGAAGAAGAAGAAGAAGAAGAAGAAGAA
>NW_012325131.1:0-1391 GCF_000151885.1 Dipodomys ordii
TGTTGTAGCACGAGGAGAAGAAGCAGAAGAACGAGAAGTATGTTGAAGATGAGTAGAGAAGTCGAGAGTATGAGAAGTAGTAGATGATGAAGAAGACGAAGAAGTCGAGAAGATGATGAAGAAGGAGAAGCATATGGAGAAGAAGCAGTTTAAGAAGAAGCAGAAGCAGGAGAAGAAGATGCTGAATATATAGAATAAGCATAAGAAGAAGAATCAGAGGGAGAAGCAGAAGAAGGAGAAGGAGCAGCAGAAAGAGAAGTAGAAGGAGAATCAGAGGGAGAAGCATAAGAAGGAGTAGCAGAAGCAGAAGAAGCAGCAGAAGGAGAAGCAGAAGCAGAAAAAGATGCAGATCGAGAAGCAGGAGAAGCAGAAGAAGCAGAAGCAGAAGGAGAAGCAGAAGTAGGAGAAGTAGAATGATAAGGAAGTGCAACAGAAGCAATAGGATAAGCAGAAGGAGAAGCAGAATGAGAAGCAGAAAGATACACAGTAGAAGCAGAAGAAGCAGGAAAAGCAGAAGCAGAAGAAAGAGAAGAAGAAGAAGAAGATGAAGAAGAAGAAGAAGAAGAAGAAGAAGAAGAAGAAGAAGAAGAAAAAGAAGAAGAAGAGGAAGAAGAAGAAGAAGCAGCAGCATAAGGAGAAGCATAAGGAGAAGCAGTAGAAGCAGAAGCAGGAGAAGCAGAAGCAGAAGAAAAAGAATAAGCAAAAGAAGCAGAAGCAGAAGCAGTGGGAGAAGCAGAAGAAGGAGAAGGAGAAGGAGCAGCAGAAGGAGAAGCAGAAGCAGAAAGAGAAGCAGAAACAGAAGGAGAACAAGAAGGAGAATCAGAAGAAGCAGAAGTAGAAGCAGAAAGAGGAGAAGAAGGAGAAGCAGAAGTAGAATCAGAAGAATCAGAAGAAGAAGAAACAGAAGCAAAGGAAACAGAAGAAATAGAAGAGCAGAAGCAGAAGGAGAAGCAGAAGCGAAGGGGAAGCAGAAAGAGAAGCAGGAGAAGCAGAAGAAGCAGGAGAAGCAGAAGCAAAAGAAACAGGAAAAGCCGAAGAAGCAGAAGCAGAATCAGAAGCAGAAGGAGAAACAGAAGAAGCACAATCTGTAGCAGAAGCAGAAGAAACAGAAACAGTAGAATAAGCAGAAGCCAAAGCACCAGGAGAAGCAGAAGAAGAAGAAGGAGAAGGCGAAAGAGAAGGATTAGGAGTAGGAGAAGCAAAAGGATAAGCAGAAGCAGAAAGAGACGCAGAAGGAGAAACAGCAAGACAAGTAGTAGAAGCAGGAGAAGCAGAAGCAGGAGAAGCAGAAGAAACAGAAGGCGCAGAAGCAGAATGAGAAGCAGAAGGAGAAATTGAAGCAGAAGAAGAAGGAGAAGCAGAAAGAGAAGCAGAAGAAGCAATAGCAGGAT
>NW_012325132.1:0-1391 GCF_000151885.1 Dipodomys ordii
GTCCCGCACTGTGTCCCTTTGTGTCCCCAGCTGTGTAACCCACTGTGTAACGCTGTGTTCCCGCAGTATCAATGCTGTGTCCCGTTCTGTCCCGCTGTGTCCCCCGCTGAGTCCCTGCTGTGTCCCTGTGGTGTCCTGCTGTGTCCCGCTGTGTCACACTGTGTCCTGTGGTGTCCCGCTTTGTCCCCCGCTGTGTCCTCGCTGTGTTTCCCGCTGTGTCCCGCTGTGTACCCCTCTGTGTCCCCCGCTGTGTCCCGCTGTGTACCCCGCCATGTCCAGCTGTTTCCTCTCTGTGTCCCCCGCTGTCTCCTGCTTTGTCCGACGCTGTTTACCGCTTTGACCTCCTGTGTCCTCGCTGTGTCCACGCTGTGTCCCGCTGTGTCCCCGCTGTGTCCCCCGCTGTGTCCCGCAGTGTCCCTCTGTGTACCCAGCTGTGTCCCTCGTTGTGTCCCGCTGTGTCCCCGCTGTGTGCTCGCTGTGTCCCGCTGTGTACCCCGCTGTGTCCAGCTGTGTCCCCGCTGTGTCCCGCTGTGTCCCCTCTCTGTCCCCCGCTGTGTCCCCCTCTGTGTTCCGCTGTGTCCCCGTGTGTCCCCTGCTTTGTCTCGCTGTGTCCCACTGTGTCACACTTTGTCCCATGGTGTCACACTGTGACCCGTGGTGTCCCGCTTTGTCCCATGCTGTGTCCTCCGCAGAGTCCCCTATGTGTCCCCTGCTGTGTCCTGCTGTGTCCCTCTGTGTCCCGCTGTGTCCCTGCTGTGACCCGCTGTGTTCCATTGTGTCCCCGCTGTGTCCCCGCTGTGTCCCGCTGTGTACCCCGCTGTGTCCAGCTTTGTCCCCGCTGTGTCTCGCTGTGTCCCACGCTCTGTCCCCCACTGTGTTCCGCTGTGTCCCCCGCTGTGTCCCGCTGTGTCCCCCGCTGTGTCCCACTGTGTCTCCGCAGGTTCACTGCTGTTTCCCGCTGTGTCCCGCTATGTTCCGTGCTGTCCCGCTATGTCCCCCACTGTGTTCCTTTGTGTCCCTCGCTGTGTCCCCGGCTGTGTCCCGCTGTGTCCCCGCAGTGTCACCGCTGTGTCCAGCTGTGTACTGCTCTGTCCCGTGGTGGCCTGCTGTGTCCAGCTATGTCCCCGCTCTGTCCCGCTGTGTCCTCACTGTGTCCCCTGTTGTGTCCCGCTGTGTCCCCCGTTGTGTCCGACTGTGTCATGCTGTGTCCCGCTCTGTCCCCGATGTGTCCGACTGTGTCCCGATGTGTCCCCTGCTTTGTCCCGCTGTGTCTCGCTGTGTCCCCGACTGTGTCCCGTTGTGTCCCAGCTGTGTACCCCGCTGTGTCCCCCTGTGACGTCGCTGTTTCGACGCTGTGCCCCGCTGTGTCCCGCTGGGTCCTCCCTGTGTCC
>NW_012325134.1:0-1391 GCF_000151885.1 Dipodomys ordii
ATAAATAATGAAATCTCGTGTAATAGAGAACAGGGAGTGTATCAATTTAAAACGAAAACCAAGAAAACACCAGCAAAGGAGATCATCAACAATGGGGGCAGCCACTATGAGTATACACGTAATCCTCCCCCTCCGCAACACGTCGGCTGGCGGTCGAAACCCCGCCCTCCCCCCTCCCCGTCGTCATGGCTACGACAGAGGAAAAGCAAATGATGATAATAATGAATCATAACAACCTATATGTATGTGTATGTCAGAACTCTCACTCCCCACTGCCGGGTAGGTGAGGACTGACTGACTGAGTGAGTGACTGACCCGACCCGTGTTTTGCCCCTCCCGCCGCCCCATCCACCTTGTCGACGGCGAACGCGCGCCATCTACTGGTGGTTTTGTGAATTGCAGTTTTCTCTCATGAAATGCATGGGGGAAAAAAAAGAACAAACAAACCACGCACTGACTGACTGAGAAAACCGGCCCAGGCTGGCTGGCCCCGAGAGAGACTGCCTTCTTTTCAGAGAAGGGGTGGGGTGGGGATGATGATGTGCCTCGTTGGAGTATGGGGCCCATGCATAGGCAGGCAGGCAGGCAGGCAGGCTCGGAGTGGGACCGTTGTGTGTTGGAGCGCCAGTACAGTAGCTCAAGCCCCAGGATTGACTGGCAAGTCGAGAGGAAAAGGAGGGAGGGAGTGCGGGCGGGCGGGCGGGAGAGAGAATTCAAACGAGAGAGAGAGAGAGAGAGAGAGAGAGAGACAGACAGACAGACAGACGGACAGAGAGACAGACAGACAGACAGACAGAGACAAAGAGAGACACAGAGAGAGAAATAGAGAAACAGAAACAGAGAGACAAGAGACAGAGACGTGGTGAATTGGTCCGGCTGGACTACATACATGCTCTGTCGCGTCCGATCTTTGAGTTTCCTCAAAGATGCACGCACGCACACACACAGATACACTGAGATGCCCTCTGCACCCTCTTCTCTCCTCTCCAATTCCCCCGCCCCCTCCCCCCTCCCCCCCGGTCAGGCACCAGAAATGAGATCCCTCCCCTTCGCCTATTGCGTCAATTACAAACAAAAGGCAGCGTGAGATTCAAGCAAATTTGTTTTATTTTGTTCCGAGAGTAGGGTTGTGGATTTTGGTGCGGGGGGGGGGTCGGAGGTCGTGGTCGTGGTCGAGTAATCGCCTGCGGGGGTGGGGGGGTGAGGATGGACAGTTACGCCACCTGCATGGATGGCTCGGGTTCCCCTCTGGCTGTCTGGTTGCCGCTGAGTGCTTCAGATATCACCATCCGGTCAGGAAGCAGGGGCTGGAAGATAAAGAGATATTAAAGAGATAATTAGGAGCAGGACTCCAGGGAAGCCCGAAGGCGGGGGGCGGCGTGGGGAGGGGG
>NW_012325135.1:0-1391 GCF_000151885.1 Dipodomys ordii
GCTCTTCCTTCTCTTTCTCCATCTTCTACTTCTCCTTCTCCTTCTTCTACTTCTCCTTCTCCATCTGCTTCTTCTGTTTCTCCTTCTTCAGATTCTTCCTCTTCCTCTTCTTCTTCTTCTTCTTCTTCTTCTTCTTCTTCTTCTTCTTCTTCTTCTTCTTCTTCTTCTTCTTCTTCTTCTATTTCTGCTTTTCCTTCTCCTTCTCCTTCTTCTGATTCTCCTTATTCTTCTGCTTCTCCTTCACCTTCTGCTTCAATTTCTCCTTCTTCTGCTTGTCATTCTGCTTTTGTTTCTGCTTCTTCTGTTTCTTATTCTTCTGCTTCTCCTGCTTCTGCTTCTTCTGCTCCTTCTGCTTCTCCTTCTTCTTCTCCTTCTGCTTCTCTTTCTGCTTCTGCTTATCCTTCTGCTTCTCCTACTCCTAATCCTTCTCTTTATCCTTCTATTTCTCCTTCTTCTGATTCTCATTCTGCTTGTGCTTCTCCTTCTACTTCTGCTTCTCCTTCTGTATCTCCTTCTGCTTCTCCTTCTCCTTGTTCTGCTTCTCCTTGTCTGCTTCCCCTTCTGCTTCTTCTGCTTCTCCTTCTTCTGATTTTCCTGCTTCTCCTTCTCCTTCTCCTTCTGCTTCTCATTCTGCTTCTCCTTCTTCTTCTTCTTCTTCTTCTTCTTCTTCTTCTTCTTCTTCTTCTTCTTCTTCTTCTTCTTCTTCTTCTTCTTCTTCTTCTTCTTCTTCTGCTGCTGCTGCTGCTGCTGCTGCTGCTGCTGCTGCTGCTGCTCCTTCTGCTTCTGCTTATTATTCTTCTGCTTCTCCTTCTCCTTCTTCTGCTTCGCCTTCTGCTTCTGCTTCTCCTTCTGCTTCTGCTTCAATTTCTCCTTCTTCTGCTTCTCATTCTGCTTCTTCTGCTTCTCATGCTTCTGCTTCTTCTGCTTCTCCTTCTGCTTCTCCTTCTTCTTCTCCTTCTGCTTCTGTTGTCCTTCTATTTCTCCTACTCCTAATCCTTCTCTTTCTCCTTCTCCTTCTTTTTCTCCTGATTCTCCCTCTGCTTACCTTCTCCTTTTCCCTCTGCTTCTCCTTCTCCTTCTTCTTCTTCTTCTTCTTCTTCTTCTTCTTCTTCTTCTTCTTCTTCTTCTTCTTCTTCTTCTTCTTCTTCTTCTTGTTCTTCTTCTTCTTCTTCTTCTTCTTCTTCTTCTTCTTCTTCTTCTTCTTCTTCTTCTTCTTCTTCTTCTTCTTCTTCTTCTGCTTCTGCTTCTTCTATTTCTGCTCTTCCTTCTCTTTCTCCTTCTTCTACTTCTCCTTCTCCTTCTTCTACTTCTCCTTCTACTTCTGCTTCTCCTTCCGCTTCTTCTGTTTCTCCTTCTTCTGATTCTTCCTCTTCTTCTTCTTCTTCTTCTTC
>NW_012325136.1:0-1391 GCF_000151885.1 Dipodomys ordii
GTATTAAGTTCAAGGTGGACTCCCCGATCCTGAGCGAATGAAAGTCCTACAATGTGTCTTCAGCGCATGTTAGTGTAGGTTTGGCACCTGAGAGAAGCACAGATGTATTTTTCAACCTTTCTTTCTGTGGCTCACTCCGATAATCCATTTGCACTCTGGAAGTAAATCCCCCTCCGCAACACGTCGGCTGGCGGTTGAAACCCCGCCCTCCCCCCTCCCCGTCGTCATGGCTACGACAGAGGAAAAGCAAATGATGATAATAATGAATCATAACAACCTATATGTATGTGTATGTCAGAACTCTCACTCCCCACTGCCGGGTAGGTGAGGACTGACTGACTGAGTGAGTGACTGACCCGACCCGTGTTTTGCCCCTCCCGCCGCCCCATCCACCTTGTCGACGGCGAACGCGCGCCATCTAGTGGTGGTTTTGTGAATTGCAGTTTTCTCTCATGAAATGCATGGGGGAAAAAAAAGAACAAACAAACCACGCACTGACTGACTGAGAAAACCGGCCCAGGCTGGCTGGCCCCGAGAGAGACTGCCTTCTTTTCAGAGAAGGGGTGGGGTGGGGATGATGATGTGCCTCGTTGGAGTATGGGGCCCATGCATAGGCAGGCAGGCAGGCAGGCAGGCTCGGAGTGGGACCGTTGTGTGTTGGAGCGCAAGTACAGTAGCTCAAGCCCCAGGATTGACTGGCAAGTCGAGAGGAATAGGAGGGAGGGAGTGCGGGCGGGCGGGCGGGCGGGAGAGAGAATTCAAACGAGAGAGAGAGAGAGAGACAGACAGACAGACAGACAGACAGACAGACAGACAGAGACAAAGAGAGACACAGAGAGAGAAATAGAGAAACAGAAACAGAGAGACAAGAGACAGAGACGTGGTGAATTGGTCCTGCTGGACTACATACATGCTCTGTCGCGTCCGATCTTTGAGTTTCCTCAAAGATGCACGCACGCACACACACAGATACACTGAGATGTCCTCTGCCCCCTCTTCTCTCCTCTCCATTCCCCCGCCCCCTCCCTCTCCTCCCCCGTCAGGCACCAGAAATGAGATCCCTCCCCTTCGCCTATTGCGTCAATTACAAACAAAAGGCAGCGTAAGATTCAAGCAAATTTGTTTTATTTTGTTCCGAGGGTAGGGTTGTAGATTTTGGTGCGGGGGGGGTCGGAGGTCGTGGTCGTGGTCGGGTAATCACCTCGGGGGGGGGTGAGGATGGACGGTTACGCCACCTGCATGGATGGCTCGCGTTCCCCTCTGGCTGTCTGGTTGCCGCTGAGTGCTTCAGATATCACCAACCGGTCAGGAAGCAGGGGCTGGAAGATTAAGAGATATTAAAGAGATAATTAGGAGCAGGACTCCAGGGAAGCCCGAAGGCGGGAGGGGGC
>NW_012325137.1:0-1391 GCF_000151885.1 Dipodomys ordii
TGTCACCGCTGTGTCCCACTGTGACCCCCTCTATGAGCCTGCTGTGTCCTTCTTTGTCCCCGCTGTGTCCTGTTGTGTCACTGCTCTGTCCCCGCTGTGTCCCCGCTGTGTCCCTCTGTGTTCCCCGCTGTGTCACCCGCCTTGTCCCCGCTGTGTCTCCGCTGTGTCCAGCGGTGTCCCGCTGTGTCCCGCTGTGTCCCCTCTGTGTCCACCTCTGTTTCCCGCTGTGTCCCCGCTGTGTCCCCCGCTGTGTCCCCCGCTGTGTCCCGCTGAGTCCCACTGTGTCCCCCTCTGTGACCCCGCTCTGTCCCGTTGTGTCCCCTGCTGTGTCCCTGCTCTGTCCCCGCTGTGTCCCGCTGTGTCCGCTGCTGTTCCCCTGTGTCCCCCGCTGTGTCCCCCACTGTGTCCCACTGTGTACCTGCTGTGTCCCCCCTGTGTCCTGCAGTGTCCCTGCTGTGTCCCGCATGTCCCCGCTTTGTTCCTGCTTTGTCCCGCTTTGACCCGCTGTGTCCCGGCTGTGTCCCCGTTCTGTCCCCCGCTGTGTCATGCTGTGTCCCAGCTGTCCCCCACTGTGACCCCCACTGTGTCAAGCTGTGTCCCCCGCTGTGTCCCGCTGTTTCCCCCGCTGTGTCCCGCTGTTTCCTGCTGTGTCCCGCTGTGTCCCGCTGTGTCCCTCTGTGTCCTCGATGTGTCCCCGCTGAGTTCCGCTGTGTACCCTGCTGTGTCCAGCCGTGTCCTCGCTGTGTCCATCTGTGTCCCGCTGTGTTCTCGCTGTGTCCTTGCTGTGTCCCCCTGTGTACCGCGCTCTGTCCAGCTGTGTCCCCACTGTATCCCCCGATGTGTCCCTCACTGTGTCCCGCTGTGTCCACCGCTATGTCCCCCGCTGTGTCCCGCTGTGTCCCCCTCTGTGTCCCGCTGTGTCCCCGGCTGTGTCCCCGCTGTGTCCACCTCTGTGTCCCCGCTGTGTCCCGCTGTGTCCCTGCTGTGTCCAGCTGTGTCCTCCACTGTGTCCCCCGCTGTTTCCCGCTGTGTACCGTTGTGTCCCCTGCTGTGTCCTCCGCTGTGCCCCGCTGTGTCCAGCTGTGTCCCCCACTGTGTCCGCCGCTGTGTCCCCGCTGTGTACCGCTGTGTCCCTCGCTGTGTCCCCCCTGTGTCCCACTGTGTCCCCGCTGTGTCCTCCGTTGTGTCCCTCTGTGTCCGCACTGTGTCCCACTGTGTCCCCGCTGTGTCCCCCTATGTCCCGCTGTGTCCGGCTGTGTCCCCGCTGTGTCCCGCTGTGTCCGCCGCTGTGACCCGCTATGTCCCGCAGTGTCCCCCGCTGTGTCCCGCTGTATCCTGCTGTGTCCTAATGTGTCCCGCTGTGTCCTCGCTGTGTCCCCACAGTTTCCAGC
>NW_012325139.1:0-1391 GCF_000151885.1 Dipodomys ordii
ATATACCCACCTTGTTATATTATTAAGAATTGACATCATGAAAGTAGAAGAATATTGATCAGGAACTGAGGTAAGAGAACAGGAGTATGAGAGAAAATGTAGAACACTGGATGTGTTTTAGAGACACAAAATCATCTTCTGTAGACTCATTTATTATAAACTTGTGATCTTATAGTGAAGTTTCAATCTACATATACAGTTTTCCAATTGCTTTGCTTACTTGTCACTTCTGATCACAAATTCTCTTATGAATTGCTATAGTATCTTCGAATGCAAATATTTATCATCTTAAGGAAAGACAGTCTGTTTCTACATCTCTTTCTATGTGAAAAATCCTTATTTTTTGTTTCTCTACTGAAAATATGTATTCCTGGAAACAGGATATTGACAACAAATCTGCTGGTAATTTTCACTTTTTAAGTTTGAAATGTAATATAAACTTTGTTGTGACTAGTCATTTTTTAAAAAATCAGTGATATTCATGAACACTAAGGTTTTTGGTGCCTTTAAGTAAATTGAGACTTGATGTGGTATGGTTGTTCTTGTTTCTAATTGACTCAACAATTAGATGATTCATGTATAAACATGTATATTGCACTGTTTTATTTTTAAGTTTAATTTTTATTTTTTGTGAACATACTGTACAGAGAGGTATAGTTAAAATCACGGTAGAAGCTCCAAAAGGTATTGTAGCAATTTCCCCTGGAGACAGAATTGCCCAATTGTTACTCCTGCCTAGCCTACATGAAAAATTTCCTGCCATACAGTCTGAGAGAGGTAAAAAGGGTTTTGGCTCCTCCGGAATTGAGTCAGTGTACCTAGCCCTGGATTTAGACCAGAGACCCACGCTTGAGCTGGAGATTGAAGGAAAAAGGATTATAGGATTGTTAGACACAGGGGCGGATCGTAGCATTGCCAAAAAGAATTGGCTGAGAGGGTGGCCATTAGAGGCCTCAGAACAAACCCTGAGAGGGTTGGGCTATGCCAAAGCCCCTGACATAAGTGCAAGACCCCTCAACTGGAAGGATGGAGAGGGACACTCTGGAAACATCCAGCCTTATGTTTTAGAATTGCCTGTCTCCCTGTGGTGTCGAGATTTACTGAAAGAGATGGGGTTTTGCCTTAATAATGAATATTCTCCTACCTCAAAGGAAATGATGTTACAAATGGGCTACTGCCGAGGGCAAGGACTGGGAAAAAACTTGCAAGGCTGTAAAGAGCCTATTGATGCCCACCAAAAACTTGATAGACATGGGCTGGGTTTTTCATAGGAGCCGCTGAGAATCAAGTTCCCATTACCTGGAAGATGGAGGAACCGGTATGGGTAGCTCAGTGGCCTCTATCCTCCGTAAAGCTTTTAGCAGCTCATAAACTGGTAGAAGAACAAGTAG